>NW_028300490.1:0-205683 GCF_049724085.1 Artemia sp. Qi Xiang Cuo
TTGCCAATATTTTGTATCTTAAACCGTATTCTAAAAATAAACTATTGCACGACACCTGAGATTCCCCTTTTTTTCACTCGTTAAAACGGCGTGTTTACTGCTAGATTTGGCACGTACTTGGAAAACATCTATTTCCAGGGGACACTTATTTTCAAGATATAACGAAAGGGGAAATGCGTGTGTTACTCGTGCTAAAGACTACATCTTAAAAACACAGACAATGAAAATAAAAAAAAATTGACAAGCAATAAAACATAAAAAGACAGCTAAGAAACACAACAAAAAATAAAAGATGAAAATGTCATATTATCATATACGCAAAAAATAACGATCTATTAAAGAAAACTGGGGCTTCTAAATTTTTTTTTTTTTAGTCAAGGTTTTCACCTTGGGAGAGTATTTTACGTGATCAAGACCTGTTCTTAGTTAAAAAGCTGATGATCGACGTGATCGACTAGAGACCCTGTGGTTCTTAATTTGAAAGCTCACATTTGAGGAGATGACAACTCTGATGGGATTTTCCATGCCCCTTTTTATGGAGATACTCTTTCTGATTGTATTGTTTTCAATTAGCCTGCCTTCACTCGTGTTTTTGTGATTTTTTGCATAAAATTGTTAACCGTTTTGATATATGTGCATGTTAGTCCTTCCAGTTAAGGCACAGAGCCATTGGTAGGGAATGACCTTTCGAGTCCTGGTGGGATCAAGAACTATAGAAAAAATATGAAAGGTTTTTCGAGCGAAAAATGAAACGCCGAAAAAGAAAATATCTTGAGGCTTTTGGGCAAAAAATGTCAAAATGGAATTATCTGGCAGTGATGGAGGCGCTGTCCATGCGTTAAGATGCGGTGACCTTACATAAAGTGTGTGTCGCCATTAAGTTAATGAAAAAAAAACGCTTTGGGGGTTTCGGGTGAAAAAAAGTACCACATAAGAGTGTTGCACAATAATTGCGTAAGGTGTGAGATATAAGCGGGGATTCTTGTCGCATGGTGACATTGAATTGCGTCAAGAATATTAATCCTCTCCATTTTAAACGGGGTAAGTCGTATGACGTCATTGGAGACCAGAGGGGTCTTTCATGGATTCTTGGCAACTGTGTTCCCTTAAACAGAGCCGGTAAACACATTGCGTAGGTGTGACGGCTTCAGGGGTTCGTAGCTCCACTTATCTGACCTTTTGAAGTCAATGGTTTGTCGCGTGGTGTAACATGCGGTTGAAACGGGGATGTACACCGTGACATCAGAGGGTATGCGCTATAAACAGGGTTGAGGGGTTAGGAGCTTCAGTTGTTATTAAAACTTGTGTATTATACGGATCACACTCCAAGTAATCGTATAATATAAAGCAGAAATCCTGTAAATCTTGCCAGGACTGGGAGTTTCGCCTAGAAACAGAAGACTGCATTGTACAGGTATGTCGCGTGACGTCAGAGGGCTACGGTAGAAACTCACCTGACCTAACTATTGAACTCTTGCCAAAAGTGGGAATGTCACCTAGAAACAGTTGACCACATTGTAAAGGTGTGTCGCGTGACGTCACAGGGCATGTTGTAGAAATTCAATGGAAAAGGAAGGGCATGTTGCAGAATCTGGGGAGGGAATGTTGCAGAAAGCAGAGTGGCCCCACTACTCATGTTCATACTTTTTTCCAAGCTTTCGGGAACAAGCTGTGTCCGGCTATCTGACAGTTTGAACAATCTAGAACAGTTTCACGTCTGGGGCTGGTATTCTCCAGTTTAGATACTTTTTCATGCTTTTATATTGGAGATAAGCTGGATCATTATCAGAAAAGGTTTACTTTTCGCTGAGTTTCATCTACCTCATCCCCGTGCTGTCGATACAAATAGTCCTATAGGTAAGTAACACTGGCGTAATCGGTAGCACCTTATTTCCCGAAACCCTAATAGGTAAATATTCTGTTCTAAAAATTACCTAAGAGAGCCTGGATACTGGTTTTGACGCTGAAGTTTCAAAAGTTGGACCCAGGTTTGCCCCTTCAAGTCTTAAGAAAGTTAGAGTTGTTACTAGCGTTCCAGAATCTCCAAAATCTAAATTCCTAACATGAAACATCGTAACATTCTTTTTTTGTGAGAGGAACAAGAATGAAAAATATATAATCTTGGTGATTAAAAACCGATGTGACAATAATACAAACGTCAAATTATGATTTTGACAAAGTATATACTTTTTGTTTTTGTTGTTGTTTATTTTTTATCATTATACGAGATTGATCATATTGGCAGTGTTTCTACAAATTCAAAAAATTATTAGTCATCAAACCAGCTTTTGCATTAGGATGTCCAACTGTAAACTCATATGTTGTTGTTCTCAAAGCATATAATCCTCAAATTATTGTTATTTTAAAAGCAGGTTAAATAAGGCTTTGAAGCTTTCTGCGTAAGCAGGTTTTCCTTAAAAAATTTAAATAAAAAATAGTATCTCGAATTATGAACGTCCACAAAAAGGGTCAACAAGAAAAGTCTTGATCGTATTTCAACTCATTGAAACATAACAATATTGATGACCATATACCGTTGACTCCCGGGCATGATAACATTTACAGAGTACTACATTGCCTTAGCTTACAAGCTCACAAAACATTGTAATCATGCCTTGAAAAACCCACTTTTCTTGCAGGGAGTCTTCGTCGCTCTTCTTTTCTGCTTGTTGAATGCCGAGGTGAGTTTCTCTTATTTATAGTCAGAAAAAAATTGAACATTTTGACTAAAACTCTTTGTTTAGTTCGATTCTGAATGTCTTTTAGAACAGCTTACAAAGCACAAAAACATACTTATAACTTATTAGCATAACTTTTATGTATTCATCAAAATCTAATTTACAGGCTCTAGCGAGGGAGACAGGCTGGTTAAGTCGTCGCTTTTCCCACTCGGTGGTATCCCAGGCTCACACAGCTTTGTCGTTTTTCTGGCAAAAAAGGACCACGTATTTAACGACGACAGTAGGCTATCATCTGTTAGATGCCCTGATGCCAACAATCTCCTTTAGAAGAGATTTATGGGAAAAGATGAGATAGATGATGTTTTTGTATCTCCTATAGAGGTCAGGTCGAGTTTTGATTCCAAAAAGGCGTAACTAAAGCCCTAGTTTTTACATCCCACTATGTTTGGTTGAAACCCAACGATCCCTGTAAGTAAGTAACGAGCTCTAAGTGAGAAGCGACTCAGCTCAATAGTAACCAAAACTCTAAAAACTCTTCTAGAATTGTTATTTTCCCAACAGTAGATCCATAAAAAGAATTGGCTTTTTATCCTGATTCCAAATATGTAAAAAACATTAAGTTTAATGCTACTGATCAAAAGCTAAGATCCTGAGAAATTTTGCGTGGTTTTTGAAAAAGAGGGATACCCCACCCACCAAAATAAAGTCAAGGAATCTCAATGAAAATCACACAATCAAATTCCGCGAATCAGAAAATTCTACTTTAGAGGTTTCAAGCTCCCATCTCCAAAAATGTGGAATTTTACATTTTTGTTGCCAGAAGAAAGATCACATATGCGTGTTTATTTGTTTCTTTGGTGTTTTTTATCCCCCAGGGGTGATCGTATCAAACCAATGTTCCTAGAGCTTTGGGAGAGGGCTCATTTGAACGGAAACTAAAAGTTCTAGTGCCCTTTTGAAGTGATCAAAAGATTGGATTGCAACTAGCCCCCTACCACGCCCCTTCCCCCACCCAGAGTTAACTGATCAAAATTCTTAGATAGCCGCTTGTTAAGATTAGTTGAAAGATCCAACAAATCCATCTCTATGGCTGTAAGTTGGGAAATATGCCCAGTGTTTACATATAGGTTTTTGTTATTGGAATCTATACATATTTTTTTCGGGGGGGGGAATTTAAGATTAAGAGTTTTCTAAGCTTTTATAAAGATGAAACTTCAGTTACTCGCCGAAAAGGAGTTTATCAAGTACTATGTGACGGCGGCACATACTAGGCACGACGGCGGCAGTACTATGTGACGGCGGCAATTATTGTGCTGGTAAAACCCACCTGAACATAGAAAAACGCCTACAACAGCAAAAAGATGACATAACCAAAGCTTTATATTCTAATAGTGCTCATAATTATTTTAATTTTGCTTTAAGCAGAGATGTTCTTGATAAACCCAGCCGTGAATACTTTTTGAAAAATCCTCCCTCATTAGCAATGAATTGGGTATAAGCCAAATTGTTCGTGAAGCAATTGAAATTAAACTCAAAATAAACATTAACAATTCTTTAAACATGGATTTGAGGGAGCATTCACTAAGTACTTAATACACTAATTTTATTAAAAAGAAAAAATCAACAAATTATAATACAAACCATTAATGTAGTCAATACCAGTAAACCTGTTACTGAAAGACCTTTAAGTTTATCTGCCAAAAAAGGCGAGATTACCTTTAGGTGAATAGGATTTTTTATCAAACAGTATCATGGATGCGTGTTCATTTGTTTGTTTTTTTCCCCCAGGGGTGACAGTATCAATCCATTGGGCCTATAACGTCGGGGGAGGGTTCATTCTAACGGAAATAAAAAGTTCTAGTGCCCTTTATATGTGACCAAAACGATTGGAGGGCAACTAGGCCCTTTCCCACGCCACTTTTTTCCCAAAATCGTCCGATAAAAATTTTTGAGATAGCTATTTTATTCAGCATAGGTGAAAGGCCTAATAACTATGTCTTTGTAGATAACATGACCCCCCACAGCCCCTGGGGAAAGGTCTTTAAATCATAATATTTGCGCATTGTTTACGTTTAGTTTTTGTTATTGGGAAGTGCACAAACATATTTCGGGTGGAGGAGAGGACAAATTTTCTACTGGGGGGATTTTGAACAGGGAAAAATTTTCATGGATAGGGAGGTTTCCAGAGGGTAAACTTTTCAGGGAATATTTTACACAGGGGGAATTTGCCAGAATTCATATACGAAATTTCTTTATATGTCTTGCTTTCTCTTTACCGATTCAATTTTACGTGAGGTTTTAAGGGTAATTGTCCTGGGTAAGTTTCGCCAGGACTGAATTATCCAGGGGATAATTCCATGGGTAGGTGGATATTTCCGTGGAGGCGGAGTCAGACATCTTGGCGTTTTCTTTAAGGATCAGAAATTAAATTAAAAAAAAACAAGTTTTTTCAACTGAAAGTAAGAAGCAACATTAAAACTGAAAACGAACAGGAATTATTACGTATATTCGGGGGGTTGCCCCTCCTTAACACCTCGCTCTTTACGCTAAAGTTTGAATTCTCTAATTCGTTTAGAAGGACTGCTGAAACACAAGGTTCGTTTGGTTGGAACAATAAGAATTTTTTTTAAGTGCTAAGAAACTTTAGTGTAATGAGCGAGGTGTTAAGGAAAGGGCAACCCCCCCCCCCCAATGTACGTAATAATTTATGTTCGTTTTATTTTTTAATGTTGCTTCTTACTTTAAGTTGAAAATCTTGTTTTTTTTAATTTAATATCTTTAAACATTTTTCTTCTGATTTTTTTTTTTGTTTAAACTTGAATTGATTAGTTTTTTTTTTTATTGATATTGCTTCTCACAATAAACTAGATAAAACTTATGTTACTGAGTGCAAGAACTAAAATACATGGAATTGAAATTTTCTTGCAACGAGCTAATATAGCACACGCTCTACTCAATTGTTTCAGTATTTCCCTGACCATATCTGAATAATAAGTTAATTTGATAATAATTTTTCATCTAAAATCTGATAACTGATCTGAATTCTATCTAAATACAAATATAAAAAAAAAACATCGGTCCAGAGGATCCTCACTAGCACAATATATCCCATAGGAAAAAATGTGGGACTTAGGCCCGTACGCAGGCTAACCTCTTGGGCAGGACCCTTAGACCCCCCCACCCCAAAACTCTTATATATATTTTACAATTGTGTTATATTGCACTTCATGGCTGTTTTGAAAAATCTAACCATGGTAAGTTAGTTTAAGGCAAAATAGGATTAAATAAAAATAATAATTTTTTCAAGAGAAATTAAGGAGCAACATTAAACCTTAATACAAACAGAAATTATTACGTATATGAGGGGGGTTGCCCCCTCTTCAATACCTCGCTCTTGACGCTAAGGTTCAAAATTGTCCCTATTCTTCAAAAGGACTCCTGAGTCACAAAGGCCGTTTAATTAACATAAAAAGCTCTTTATAAAGGTACTAAAAAAATCTTTAGCGTTGAGAGCGAGGTATTGACGAGTGGGCGATCCCCCTCATATACGTAATAATGTCTGTCCGTTTTAAGTTTTAATGTTGCTCAGTATTCAGTTGAAAAAGCTTGTTTTTCATTTAATTTCAACTAAAAAATGCACAAAATGTTGAAATAAAAAAGCACATTCACCTAAATGTCGCCCTCAATAGAGACACAGGAGGAACTTTTCTAAGCCCCATTTTAAATGAAATTGTTAATTCCGATCGTTTTTATATCTATCCACAACATTATATTTCGCAACCTAATAGAATCTCTGATAATACCCTTCCTGGTAAGCGAGTAGCTTTTAAGGATGCTTTACATAAGGAAACGTCATTTAGTACTGTATTTTTTATTTTCATTCTGGTTTGAAAGGGTCCTATTGTAGTTTCAGTGTTTGTTTTGAGGTTTGGTTTTTATATTTTCCTATGGGATTTTATCTGTATTTTTTTTATTATTCTGCACTGCAGACGATTAAGCGGAGGTCTCGACCGAAATACTTGCATAATATTTCTTCTGATTTTCGCTGCCTGTTGTTGTCCTCGTTTTTCTCTTCTTTGAGATTTTTTCGTTTTGTCAATACCCTTTGCAATAGTAACAGTAGTAGCTGTAACAGAAGCAGTAGTAGTGATAGTAGTAGTGTAGATGCAGTAGTAGTAGTATGGAGATAGCGCCTTTGCGGTAGTTCAACGTCCTTTTAACATACCCTTAGGGTGTAAACTTAATACTCTAGGCCGTTCCTGAGATACTGCAGATATGCCCTTTTGACAACCTGTTCACAAATTATGTGTTTTGATCTAGTTTAACACCCCCTTAACATCTTTTGACAATTTTAATTTAAAACCCATGCCCTTAGTAGGAGCAGCAGACTAGCAGCAGAAGTAATAGTAATAGCCCGCATGTAGCGACTTTTGGTTAATCCAACATCCCTCTCCCCCTCATCATGCCCTGAAAGTTTTCACTTGATACTCTAAGTCATTCCCAAGATACTGCTGATTTTCTCTTTTGACAAACGGTATTCACATAGTGTGTTTTAATTTAGTTCAAAATCCCCCTAAACATTACCTGATCTTAGTCTAAGTAGTAGCAGTAGTAGCAATAGTATTAGTAGTAATAGTAGAAGTAGTATGCACAGAGTGCCTTTTGGCTAGTTGGACATCCTCTTCAACATGCCCTAAAAGATTTAACTAAATGCTCTAAGCCATTCCTCAGAAATTGCTCATAGGCTATGGTGTTTTGAAAACCTATATGCATATAGTATGTTTTGATTTAGTTCAACATCAGAAGTAACCATCTATTGAATTCTATAGAAGCTATACACCTTTGCAAAGAGAGTGAGTATCCCCTCGCAATGTCGTCTGGATTCTATAGAAGCTATAGCAATTTGAAATATCATATGGAATTTGCTTGAAGGTATATACTTTGCATACGCCCCCCGGTCCAAACAAGTTTTTTTGATAGTACAATTCTACAGGTCATTACACCTTTTCAAAAAGGACCGAGTATAACTTGATTGGTTATTAGGATTTGAATAAAAGGAATAGTTTTCTTTACAATTCATATTAGTAAGAGAATTGAATTCAAAGAGAATTTTTTTTTTTTATTTGCAAGGATATTAGTGTAGAAAAAAAAATGATTTGTGCATTTAAACTATTGGAGATTAATGATGGAACCGACAGCAGCAGCAGCAACGATATACGAGTAACTAATGTAGCTGTGGAAATAACTGCTGGCTGTATACTATGTCTTGAATGGGACACTATGTATGCTAGATACGTGATATCATTAAGCAAATTTAAGCAGGAGGAGCATCTGTGTTTTGATGTAAAAGTAAATATTCTCCATATAAATAAACTTCGGTCAGCATTAGATGTCCTATCGAAATATATTGATGAGAACAAAATGCATCAGTGAATATTATTATTGTAATTATGATCAATAAAACTGTTTCTAAATCAATGGTATTTTTTTTTCTATAGTAGAAAAAAGAAATTCTGGTTAGTCTGAAGTTGATCGTGAGAGTGTTAGGACTAAAAAAAAAAATGGTTAGATTCGAGAAAAGATTGAATCATGAGGAATCTAGTTCTTATGAACGAACATTTAATTATAGACGATGATTTTCTAGAGTTGTCAATTCAAAGGAATATATTTTATCGAGGAATGATTGTCGATATAATGAAAACTGATTCTCCATCATTAGACTATTGTATGAAGATTATATATTGTGGTCCAAATGCATTTACAAAATTTATTGATATATTGATCACGACACGGCAAAATGATATTGTGGATATGCTTTTAAACATTAGTTTAGAAATTTAGGACTTTTTTTTCATAAGAAAGATGGTGCTCAAGTATGATTTACTCCTCTCTCTCTCTCTCAGACATTTTTTTTTTTTTGCTAGCTCAGTTTCCTTGTTTCAGTGAGAGTCTCAACACATGAAAAAATATTCAATACATTTCCGTTATGTATGTACTCACAGGGCAGCTGGTCATCATGTGAGAATTGCACAATGATTGAGGAGTATGATGAAAAGTGTAGATTATGCAACCAGCAAAAATTGCATAGAGAATATGCTGTGCAAATTAAAGGTTGTAATTCCTGTTTTGAAGGGGCGTATGAGTCCCATCTTAGAGGCTACCTTTGTTCCAAATGTAATTATGAAAAATGCAAGCTAAGGGAGAATACATACACTGGTATTATCAGAAATAATCACAACCAGGATGTCATTTGACTGGTACAAGATTAGTCTTGTCGTGGTTTTAGATTGTTCTGGGAGGAGGAACCGGGTCAACGATTCAACTGTTGGAACAACAAAAGAATATGATTTCTACGTCATCGTTGTGAAGACAAGGAGTGTTATGATTATAATTCCACTGATTTTAATTTGGCTTTGACGGAAGACGATTCGACACTTGAGGACACTGTTTGTGAAATTGCTTCAAATAGGCAAATTGAAACATTTGAATTCTATAGAATGAATGAGAATAGTATCATTGACTATGCAAAGAGATATGACAAGAGTGAAGTCACACTCTACTGTAGAAAATGTGACCCTGACATTGCACTACATCAGAATAAGTAAACTTTTAATTCGATAAATCTTCAATCGCTATCTATTGTTGGAGAATACCTAGTAGTGGAAGAGATATAAAGATTAGAAATGTCATTTTAACATGTATATAATTTTTTTTAATTAAAAAAAATTTATAATAAGTCTTTGGAGGATATTATTATTAGGGCACTAAAATCAATATTAAATAAACTTGTAAGTATATTCTCCACTAGAAAGTCGTTCAATCGAAATACTTCAACGTAGATGTTGAGAAACTGCTTGTAGGTGTAGCCACGACATCTGAGCATGTAAAAGAGTAGTGCATGAAAGCCAAATGTCTTAGTCGTCATATCATGTACTCTTTGTTGATTTTGAATAATGGTTTCCCCTCTGCGTTCAATAAAGTTGCTAATGTGTGGTACGTATAATTTATAAGATACACCAGTAGGATCAAAAAATTTAATATTATTTGCTATTTGAAAGATGCTTAACCTATGACTGGTCGTTAATCTTAATTTACTGCTATTAGAAATGATTAGGGTGTTTTTCACACTTGGAATTTGTTAAATAAGGTCCGAGGGAATGTAATAGGACTTTTACTGGGACATTTCTGGATCCATACTAAATACGTTGATTATGTGGTTTGTGTTCATAGTGCTAGGTCTAGTAGAACACTGCCGTCGGGTGTGATTTCCCAATAGGTTTCAAATTGACTTAATGATATTAGCGTGATACTCTCAGTCAGAGCATTGGCAAATGTACACTCTAAACGTACATTCCCTTTTCGTACTATGCTCATATCTTACGTGCCTGACAAATCCAAAACAATAACCCCATGATTTTTTGAAAACATTGAATCGGTTATTCCATTTTCAAATAGTTGAGAGTCATGATCTAGGGATTGCATGGTCAACTCGTACAGAGTTCTCTAGGATTTTTTGTCAAATGATAGAGTGTACAGTGGAATACCATTTACTTTGCACACGAGGCTAGATAAATCGAAAAAATTAAAATCGTTGGTGGATTCAGTCCAGGATCCAAAGACATTGCCACTCTTCACAAAGGCCAATGCCAATTTTGAAGGGATTTCTCCATTGATAAATGATGAATCGCTGTAACTACGAGAGCCGGTGGCAATGTGACGTTGATTGGCGATTGTATGGGGGACAAGAACTTTAATGTTGTTACCATTGGCTCTTAGCTTTTCCACTGCCAATGAAACAGAGCTCATAACCTGTTGTTTTTCGACGTGGAGAATTGCTGATGTGATAATAATATTTGCATCGGGTGCTGCAGGAAGTGTTTTTCTCAAAATGAAATTCGATGGGGCCATCTTCAACTTTATGTCAATCTTGACTTTTGGGGAGAGCCATTGGGATATATTGAATATCTCATGATTTAATTTTCCAACTAGATGATACTCCTGGGTGACTGCTGTAGTCAACTCACCGTCAGTATCAACACCTGTTCGATATTCATAGCCCAATGATTGTCCTCTCATCTCCTTGTTGGCCTTTGGCGTCATCATCAAAAATTGTATGTATCTTGCATAGTTGGATAAATTATTGCTAGTGTTTACCAATCACCCATTAATAAATACATTAATTTGCTTGAAATGGTTGTATAGAATACAGTTTTCACATAAGATACCATCGCCGGCATCTGGAGTTTTATTATCTGACTTTTTCCTCATCACAACATTTAAATCAATAAATGCTGACGACAAACCAATGAAATAGTCTTCATTGGAAAATATTTGAAAGTGTATATTTTCCGAGAGGGGTTGTTGAGGATGAAATTGTTCATAGTAGCCATACTTGACACTGACATCAACATTTTCAGCATTGAATAGATTCAATGAAGAACTGATTGATGGATATCATTCCTTGTGGGGGAGAAAAGTCATCTTAAGAACAAAAATCCTTCTTTGATCTAACAATCTTTTTCTGGCTATTCTTTTGCTGCTTATTAGTCTTCATTGTATGATTTCTAAAATTCCTGGCTTCTGTACTGTGCTTACTACCTGGGTGGAGACTGATTAGTGAATGACGAGAGCGCATCCTTTTTAATTCCTCCCCAGTTTTTCGAGATTTTAATTGTTCACCAACGACTCTTGCTGAAGATGTAATATTTTCCTTAACACTCTCCTTGAAATTCGTGCCCGACCCCCAGTCCTGTAGTTTAAAGGCAGCAAAATTTGACGAAGAGGGTACAAGATATTTTCTGGAAAGGGGTAGTGCAGAACGAAATAGCCTAGCAAACCAGCTGCCAAGTCCAGAGCCAGACATTGTAGTACGCCCCTTGTAGTAGTCCAATTCATCGCCTGTTTGACGTGGACTCAAAGCACCGAGATAACAGGCGATATCGGGACAGACAGATGGAATTCTTCTATTGTTTATTTTAGTCTATTGTACCGTTGTTACTGACAATGGGTCAAAAAATACATGTAATCACTGCTAAGCCTTTGTTTTTCGCTAGAGGATCACCCAATTAAATACTCAGTGTTAAATGACAGAGTTCCAAATATGAATTGTTTACAGGAACATACTGAAGATGCTTTATATTATAGTGATGAACAAGTTCATGAGTTTTTTTTGGTTAAAGAACACGTAGGAGTGGCACTTTTGAATTACCGACTCGACGTTTCCACAAGGATGCATAGAGAAATATTCAAGAGTCCGAGGCAAAACCAGGTGGATAATCAGCAAGCAAAAAGAACTTGATCCATCCCGTAAACGGTGCCAGCATTTTTCCCATGGATCATATTCTGTTTAAAGCCAAGAACATCTCTCAGCTTGTCATTGAGAATAATTGTTTCAGTGTCAACAGGTGAGCTAATGTAAATCCTATCATGTTTCAGTTAATAATTAAAATGGAATGTACCATTCCGACGATATGAGATTTTTCTATTGATTGTACGACACAAATCCCCCATGTTATCATATTCAATATATTTCAATCTGACATGTGGATAGTCACTAGATTTAAGTGCTTCAACCCATTCATAGTCGACATAGCCCACCCCATTCATAGTCAAATCGAATGGTATAACTTTTATTTCATACACACGATCCTTTCTCAGGATGTCATTTTTATTTTTGAGAATACAGTCGACAAGATTAAATTCATTCGCACCGCCAAACTTGACGGTGGGTAAGAGTTTTGTCCAAAAATCATTGGTCGTATTCAAGTAATTTTAAAGAGGATTAGAAACGTTGGACATGAAGGTTACATAAAAATCATGGGGCATTGTCAATATCTTAAACACCAATCCAAGAATCAAAATCAGAGTTGTATCCTAGCCACCGAACAAGTAACTGTTTCTTACTCTTGCGAGTACGTTTCTTTAATATCTTTTTAATTTGATAGATTTCACTTGCATTTTTAACTTTTTGCAATTCATTGTAATAAAAGCCGCCGGGAATCTCTTCATCTTTGATATCTCGCAGGTAATACGTTATGGGGTTAGTGTCTAGTATTTTTAACACTTTAAAAAATTAATTGGCCCACAAATAAGTCCCATTTTTAAAAATATGAGTTGTTCTATGAATTCGAACAGCATCATCATCAATAAATTTATTTTTTTTCTTCTTGGCCTTTGATTTATTGGAAAACTGTTTAAGAAAAGTGTTAATTGTATTATTATCCGAATCATGAACTTCCATTGGTGTAGAGTTGTACAATGATTAATGGGGTCATTGATTATAAATCAACATGATTTTAACTAGATCATTAATAAAATCCGGCGTATTTTTCAATGTAAAATATCTTGAAATTAAAATTCGAAAAGTTCTTATCAATCATTAGACCAATGCAGCCTTTATATGACTGTGACTATGGTAGAGCAGTGTACTGTATTTCTCTAGTATTTTTGCAACATGAGGATTAACAAATTCACTACCGTGATCCGTTTGAATTTTTTTATATGAATCCTTTTCGAGAATACTTTCAATGGCCTGAGAAACTTCAACACCTCTCTTTGATCGCCATGCACGTGCATATGCATAGCGACTAAAAACAATGATTGCAAGTAGAATGTACTTTTATGGGGTATTATAAAGTCTTTGAAGTTCATCTAGAGTCAGGAGATCTGCTTGAATTATTTGCAATGGGTAAAAGGCTTTATTTTTTCGATATTGATTGGCATGAAGTCTGTGATTTCTGTGCAGAGTGTAACTTGGTTCATTTTGTTGATAGTCTTGTACACTTTTAGAGTGAATACCCTTGACTTTGGGAAGAGTGGTGGGGGAACTTAAACTCCCCGCCTCGCCAATATTTTCATACACACCTTTCAGAACTTCAGCCATTTTGAACGTAAACACGTTGTGTAACGTCCGCTACCCTTTTGTATACTGGCTGGTGGTGGTGACGTTAAGTTGATACGTCTTTACTTTTGTTTAGCTACCAGTGGTGTGCTAGTATTTTCCAAAATTGATTTAAAATCTTTTCCTTCTTCTTCAAGTTCATATTTTAATGTCGATGATGATGATGATGATGATGCACGTTCATTTAATTTTTTTAGAATTTGTCTATTGCCAATAAGACTTTTGGGGAAGTTGAATGTATTTAGAAATTTTTATAGATGAGTGTCAAATGATAATATTCTTTTACGATTTCTAACAATTTCATAGATTAAATCGATTCGATTATATCTATTGCATCGAATTATAATCCTTTAACCATTGCTATCAACTTGAATTTGACCACTTTCTAGGATAAAGGTTACGAGTCGCGTTCGTTTTTCAAGAATTTTTTGGGGTCTTTTATTTATTAATTTAAAAAAAAATTAAAACACATACTACTTCTTTAATTTTTGTCCAGCAGCAGCAGCAGCAGTAGACTCTTGAGGAGAATACTCTCTTTTGTGGGTGGGCAACAGTAGGATTCGATCGACAGTGTTTGCCTACTCCACGAAGGTCATCTTAAATTAAAATCAGCTTTTTATCATCCTTAAGAGTTTCACTGTCGAGGACTTTACTCAGATTGTTCTCAAAATGTTCCACGGGTGAGAGAGCGAGTTCTATTGGTGTCAATTTATAGGGTTTTGCCATCTAGAGAAAACTGTTTACAAGTCCTGCAATTATTGGCAGTAAAAGTGTGAAAAAGCTACCGCCCACCTGAAGAAGACGTTTCCTTTTAAAATTCTTTCCTTTCTTTTTAGAGGCCAATGTACGTACAATGGAACGATGTTGCTGTGTCTGTTGCTTAACTACTTCTGGTAGTTGAGCATTACCGTCGGTAATATTTAAACAAAGTTCAGATATTAGATTAATGAAATCATTGTAAAAACCATGTTTGAGCTTTACCTTTCGAAGGAGGGGTTTTGAAGCGCTTAAAACTGAAAAAAAATGTCCATTTTCATATAGTTTCTTCAGTGTCATTAGAGCACCTAATAGGTATTTTTAGTGATCACAGGAAGATATATTGTAGTTTTTTTGTCAAAAATATCTGTGATTAAGCGTAGATCCTTGGGTGTATTTTGATTAAGATCGACTATAATATAGCCGTAAGTTTTATTAATTGCCTGGTTATATACCGAGAGCAGATTTTTAGGGTCTCTCTGATGTATATTTTTATTGTGGGCTATTAGTTAGATAGAGACACTATCAATTATGTATATTATATATTATGTACAGTTGAAATCATGTTTTTTCATACATTATTTATTATTAAAGATATTGTGTATAAAAATATTAACTTAAATCATTTATTGATGAGATCGAAAAGTAAACATTTTCAACAATTTCTGGGACAATTTTTTAATAGATTCAGCCAGATCATCAATGATCAGACAAGCGATTGTTTCAATAATGTTGAAAACATCAAATCCCTACATAAACTGTATTTGCACCGATCCCATGACAGCAACAATTGCTTTTATTTTATCGTATGACTCCTGCAATATACTGTAGAAATAGTAAATTTTTTTCGGCTGTTCCACATACATTTTATCACAATTTTATATTATTTTAGTTAAGAGTGTTGTTTTGCCCGACATTGAGGGTCCACAAAGAAACGATCTGAATTGTGTTTTAAATTGATACATGTTTCTGTCAACAGTTCACCCTGAAAACTAACTGTAGACCCTAATTGTCTAATTACTAAATAATTTTTCCCTACTACTACTCTGTTCTTCAAGAAGAAGACAAAGACGAAGACGAATAAAGAATCATATTTTTTCTTTTATTATCTTAAAATAAAAAATTAACAAGAAATTGAAAAAAAAAATAAACTTTTTTATAATAATTCATAATAAGAAATACAACATTTAAATTGTGATACACAGATAAAAAACACTTTTTTTTTGTTTATTTATAGAGAAAAAAAACCTTAAATTAGAGAGAGAGAGCACTTGAAAAAATACACTTTTTTAAATTTATTTATAATAAAAAAAAATACAACAACATTTAAATAGGTACATACAAACACAGAGAGAAAAAACATTTTTTATTTGTTTATTTATAGAGAAAAAAACATTAAATTAGAGAGAGATGGCACTTGAAAAAAAAAATATGTTATAATTCCAAAAAAAAAGATAACTTTGGTGACGGAGTGCCCCCCGCGCTGGCGGCGGCCGGCCCCCCCCCCCCCGGGCCGCGAGCCCCCCCCCCCAAAGGCCGCGAGGCCCCCCCCCCCCCAAAAGGTTTTTAGGAAATAATTTACAGGACATTATTTAAACCGAGACTTTACCTGTGGGCAATAAATTAGATCCGGTGTGAAGTTAAATAGTGTCCAAGGGGGAGGGTGGTCACACCATCTTGACAAACATAGACCTTGTCGGAAATGGTACTCATGGCTGTTTTTTCTACATTTACAGTAAAGCTCCTGTAGTTCAATGAACGAATTGCCAACAATTTGGCTCGTGGAATTGCATTTTCAGCAATACAATTCCTATAAATGTTCATGTCGAAATTCTTGTCCACATAGCGCGTGGGTACTCCTTTGCAACGTTTCTTGATTTTCTCGTCGTGTGTCTGTATAAAGTACACATTCGGACCCACAAACATAACGAGGGAAATAATGTTGCGTCTGGTTTAAAATATAAGAAAATAAAGCCGTTTTGGCACCTGAAGTTTCACTATCGCAGGGTAAAGACCATCACTTCCATTGGGGGAGTCTAACCGTGAACTAACAATTTCGCCGTGCACCAAATCATCAGTTATATTTGGTGTTTTTACTTTGAGCAGTAGAGAATCCGTGTCACCGTAGCAGACCTCTACTTGCCCGTTTTCCTTCCACTGTACCCTGGCCAATTTTGAGGAGATCTCCAACAGCCTCTTCTGTAAGATCTCCCATCTAGCACTACTTGCAGCTCTATTTTTATCTTGTGCTATGCGTCTTTTTTTCCTAGTCAAAAGTACCTTTTCTGGACCAAGGGGGGGGGAGGACGCATGCTTGTGACCAACAATAGTTCGGGCAAGTTGTTTAGGGTCGGTCACAACGTAACAAAGATTCCTATTACAAACACTCACACACTTTGCCGAAAGCCGAATTTAAAATGAGTTTATAAATTTCTTTTTCGGCTTTCGTCTGTGCTGCAGAAAGTATGCCGACAAAAGGGTCAAGAAATGTTTTCAAATATGGTTTTCGACTAAAATTGAGTGTTTAGTGAACCTTTGTGACGTATAAACAATGGTTACACATCCATTTTAATTCTACTTGATGTACAAATCTATTTTTTTTCGGCAAAAGGTCAGAAATAAGTTTTTGTTTTGAAGGTGTCCAATACAATCTGTCCACCTCAACTAAACACCTATTGCGAGGACTCAAAGAGTCCTTAGTCACAGGTCTATTGATACACGGGACAACAAAATTCTTTAATGAATTGTGAAGCTCGGATGGTATCTCTCCGTCAATTTAAAAAAACTATCCAACCGGTCCATTCTCCTCAACACTGTTAATGTTGGGGAAATGGGGAGCTTGAGGGTCATTGAGCCATTTATAGTCGCCGCAAGGTAGTGCATAATGGGACATGGAGGAAAACTGCATTCGATTTTGTCCCCGTCTTCTCTCCTGTTGGATCAGTTTCCAAGATCCGGTCCCCGTGAAAAACAAACCCCCCCCTCATTGACCTCTCGATGAACAGATGCTGATCAATGTCAGTAATTATCCCTATTTTTTCCCCACTAATTTTCAGGATGAGGTCCATGACTAGATGAGGCTAATAAAAATAATAACCCAACTCAATATTAAAGTCCTTATAGATTTTATCCGTCTTTTTACACATAATGTCTAACAGGGTTAACACGTCACTCGACAAATACAGCTTGCAGTAGCCAGATCCGTTTTTAAATCCCACCTCTTCCCAATCTTTTTTATCAAAACTGTAGTCCTTGGGTATGCACCTACGAGCGTGAAGACTGTCGTAAAATGATTCAATACAAGGGATAGCCTCCTCGTTGAAGCTCGACTTGGAACAATAAAAGTCATAAGGATATATGCCCTTGACCGTTAACAAATCATATAAATCATTTGGAAATTGTTGCTTGAGAAGGGGGAAAGCATTGCAGCCGTCATCGTTTTTCTGCATTTGAATTCATTTATTCATTTATTTGGGGAAAAACTGTATGAATCTAAAAAGCAAATTTTATTTGGGAACTCAATGAAAGTTTCAACGAATTTCAACATAAATTCCGAAACAAGCAACTTTTCCGCTGATTTAGGTATTATTTTGTACGTAAAGCTGTCTATCACCCAGGCATCGTCCAGTGTTCCATTTCTTTGAAGATGTGTCAATACACGTAGACCATACTTTAGATCGTATTTAGAGTTTTGTATAAAAACCAGTAGAAAAAGTTGTCGTTTAACTTTTAAATTACATGAATTGTGATCCCAACATCGAAAGTTAATTTTTCCCGTTGAATTAGGGTCAATAAGGTGATTGTGGTCCTGCACCACATCTTTTGGGGCAAGGGCCCCCCTACACACCCAGCAAATTGTCCCCTTTTCCAGTGCAAGTTGCTCCTTATCAGACAATGTCATTGGATAATTGGTATGACTTAATCGAAAAATTGCCTTGTTTGTCGTTTTTATTAAAGAAACAAATAGCTTTTCCAAACTGCCCTCCTCGTCCATAGTAAAAAAAAATTACAATAGCATTTTATTGTTAGTGTCGCGACGGGCGTGCGCATAGGAACACGCAACTAGTTTGTGTTCCTTGACTTTATTCGGCTTCGATGAGTCCGATACCTCAACCACTCTTGTTTCATAATCTAAAGACATGTTATCAGATTGCGGAAGGGACTTTAGAAAATTTGTAAACAGTTAAGTGTATCTCCTTCTGCCAGCACTTCTAGTCTCTTATTTCCATGACGTTTGCAATACTCGAAGTGGTCTGAAAAATTTCACTCAGATGTGAAGGAGGAAAGGCACATGGGACAATAGAAGCATGTTCCAAATTTTCTGCCTCGAGATAGGAGTCGAATTATCGCCGTAACGGGGAAAAAATTAGCAAAAGACTTTACATCTTTTGGGGGCTGGTAAATAACCCATTCCCAATTTATAATATTTTCCACCATTGGTGTTCTCACTGAGTATAAAACTCCTTTTTTTTTTGGTTTTTTCTCCCCATCTACAAATTCTGTGTCGTAATAGAGAACAACCACCCCCACCTCCAGCATTTAAATTTCTGTCTCGAATCTTCGTATTTATTTAAATTAACAAGACTAAATTAACTCAAAAAAAAAAACAAATAATTTGGGATCAATTTTCCCACAGTTACGTGCAAGTCCGTCGATATTTTTAATTGTTGACTCATCTTTTAATTTTTTATGAGCTTGCGATAAAGACGCATATTTAAAGCATTGCAGTCCCGTGTCAAAATTGAAACCCTGAACTTCTTTGGTGGCCGACAAATCTGGATGGTAATTTAGTCATCAAGTAACACGCGCCCCCATTCACATAAAGATTTTTTTAAATATACTGAGATTCAAATCCATGTGCGCAATATATAAAATTGTTGAACCACTCCCTCTCTTATTAAACTTATCCAAATTTTAAATTAGTTTATACACCATTTTTAAAATTTTGTATAAAAATTCGTTTAGCCCTGTTTTGAATTTCGGTTTGACGTTAGAAGATTGAGATAGAAACCTGGTCCTATATTATCCCTTTGGTAGATAATCATTTTTGGTTTATGTTGATTTTATTCCCCCTCGAACCCACCATTTATGGAGTTAAAGCTCCATCATTTCGAAAATTTTGTAGATAGAACGAAGGAGATATTTCACAGGATCATTTAAAATAATTTTCGCGTTTTCATGGGGAAGGCTAAAATCTACCCTGTATGTTTGTAAATGGCTTAAAGCAGATTCGAACAGATAAAAATCAGTCAATTCTAGGGAAATTGCACTATTTTCATGTCCTGACCCTGTTTGTTCAGGACTCAAAAATTCACTAATTGTAAAGTTATCGTTAAAAATGTCCCCGGAAAAATTAGGGCCAACAATTTGAATAAGACTGTCCATTTCTTCAGCTGTAAATTGAAAATCCAGGGGGATATCAAATAACATACCTTCACTAACCTCGGTCGAGAGAGGGCTATTACACATGAGACTTGGACGTCCCGGGCAAGGTAAGGCAGAATTTTTTCAAGCTTCCCCCATACAACATTCAATGAATGGATTAAGTTTTTTTTTGACAAAATTCGTATACACATTATCATGCACTTTTCTTTTTTCTTTTTTAGCTAGCAATTTTTTTTTTCGCGGTACATCACCGCGGCAAATACTCGTGGCGCATCCTGCGGCGCTGTTTATACCCGGGGTGCATCCCTGCGGCGCTTCGTGGGCTCGTAGAACTTAATGCAACGCCTCCCCCCGCTCTTCCCCACCAACCCCCTCCGGGGAGAACCCTTGGGAACCAGGAGCTTCCTTCGAGGTAGGAGGATCGATACCCTTTCGAGTTGGGGGTATTGGACTTCACAACACGGTTCAAATAGAACAGCCTCAAATTCTTTCTCGAAAACACCTAAGTGTTTCAATGAAATGACCAAAAATGGGTTCGCCCAAATAATGTTTCTTGACAACACTGTGAAGGTATATTTAAAAATTATTAAAAAACCTTTTTTTCCTGTGCTAAGTGCTTATTGAAGATCGACATCCTGTTATTTAAAGCCAACATTGCAAGAAGCACTTGAAATTCGAGTTACACATGTTAGATTGATTCAAAATTCAAATTTAGTGTTGGCATATCTGATAAGGAGTAGATGCGCGCAAATGGCTTAGCGCAATAATACCATTTTAAGAATGGTTGCAACATGTTAAATAGAAAATCGTTTTTTTTTTTTTTAAAAATTTCAGTTTTTTTTTTAAATGTATATTTGTATTATTTCATTAGAATGTATCTTGGTTAGAATTTAAAAGGAAAGGTTTTTTTTTATAGAAATGCGTGATAAGCATTCCTTTATATACCGCTAATTTGGTTAATGAAAGAAAATGAAATAGTTTTTAGAAACAAATTTTAAGTTTTACTAATCAAATTCAATGCTCGTGAGAAATATTTTTCATATTTTTGAAAAAAAAGGAAAAAAAAAATATATACTTTTTCCATTTATTTCATCAAATAAGAAGTCCCTAGCTCATATAAATGGAAATGGACCTTTATCTAGAGATCTATGGAGGTTGTGCCCGTATACAACGCCACCACTACCCATTTAAAATTTCCTCCAAATTGTGTCCGGCTAACACTATCGCCAGAAGGCCCTGTCGCTATAAGCTGTTTGCTCGTTGGATGGTCCAGATCACGTGTAATTCTAAAGGCATATTCTATAATTGATGGTCTTTCAGATTGAATTATTACAAATTCTCTATATCTTGATTTCTTTTAATAATGGGGGTTATTTAACGTATCCGATTCCTTGAAAAAAAGGCAAAATTTATCATTTAAAAAAAATGAATTTTGGTTTTGGAAAATAATTCATTTTATTTTATGCATATAAAGTAGTGTAAAAAACATCTTTATTTCAAAATCAGGGGTTTTCAATTACTTTTTTGAGCAACTGAATCTTAATTCGACAAACCATCAAAAACGAACATAAACTATAATGGATACGAAGGGGTTCTCTCCCAAGTCAATACCTCGCTTTTTACACTACAATTTTTTTTAATGCTTTCAAACGAGCAATCTATTCTAATTAAAACGCCCGGTGTGATTCACGGGGGTGCGAATCTAATTTTTTTTTTAAACTTTTAACGTAAAGAGTGTGGTATTGACTAAGGAGAGAACCCTCCCCCTCATATAAGTAATAACATACAAGTAATAGAAAAAAAAACAATAAAAAACAACCGAGATGGCTCAATAGTAATCCAGACTTGCAAAAACGGAATTTTGATGTTAATAAATGTATCAAAAGAATGTGTTTATAATGCTGATTCTAAATATATAAATTTTATTAAGTTTAGTATTACTCATCAAAGGTTACGAGCCTGAGAAAAATTTACCCGATTTTTTTTTTTTTTAAAGTGGGGGGAAACACCCCCAATAAGTTAATTAATTTTAATGAAAAAAACAACGACGGATTCAGCGTATCAGAAAACTCTATTACATTGGTTTCAAGCTCATATCTGCAAAAATCTGCAACTTTGTATTTTTTGCCAGAAGAAAAATACACGAATATAGAAGTTAGTTACGTAAGTTAATTTGTAAATACACCCATTTAGCAAAAGAAAAGTAAAATTTTTATGCAAATAAAAGCTGCATTAACTAAAAAACGATCAGAAATTAAATATAAAAAAAACAAGTTTTTTAAAACTGAAAGTAAGGAGCGACATTAAAACTTAAAACGAACAGAAATTATTCCCTATATGAAAGGGACTGTCCCCTCCTCAACGCCTCGCTCTTTACGCTAAAGTTTGACCCTGTCTCACAACTTTATTTGTTTTAAAACAATAAAAAACTTTAGCGTAAAGAGCGAATTCTTATGATTTCAAATATATCAGTTTCATCAAGCATAGCTATACCAGTCAAAAGTTATGCGCCTGAGAAAAATTTGCCTTGTTTTCGAAAAAGGGGGAAACACCCTCTAAAACTCATAGAACTTTAATGGAAATCACACCATCAGAGAACCCTACTATAGAAGTTAAAAGCTCAGGTAATATCCATTGTCACAGCTAGGCAATAATCCTAGTGCGGAAATACTCATTGTTACAAATTTAGATTTTTTAGAATGATTTTCAGCTCTTAAACTAAGGTAAGCAACATAGATTCTAAATTGTTTTGGTTCTTCTTCTAAAGACTAAAAGCATCATTAGGCTACTATGATCTAATATATCACTGAAGTAAATTTCCTAGCAGTAATTGATAACGAACTATAATTTATGAGAATACCAGTCTATTAGTGACCGAAACTCTAAAAAGAGCGTTTTTTTAACAATTAATACATTAAATGAATCAACATTATATTATATCCTAAAATTAAAGATTGAAAGATAAGCACTTTTTTAAAAATCACACCGTAAATTTCAGCCTATAAGAGAACTATGTAGAGGTTTCAGCTCCTAAACAATAGGCTTCTAAGCGCATAAGTACCCTTCGTTCTAGAATTTCTTCCTTAACTTAATGACAAGACAATTTCTTTTTATTATAATAATGAGAAAATTTTTACTCACGAGAAATTGCTTAGAATTATCCATTTTCTATGTAAATGTTTACAAAAAATGTCTGTAGTGTTAAGTTGAATAAACTATTCAAAACTGTTGAACAATCTAATTTGAAACCTCAATATATACAAAAAATAATTGCATAACAGCGACACAAGACATGGTGGTTTTGGTTTATCACCAAAAAAAAGACATTGAACTTTGAAATTATGTAAATCTTCTGACAAAGAAAGAGTGTAATGACCAGTAGAATAGAATATCTATCAGAAAAAAAACCTGCTTGGAACGGGGGTGTACGCAAAGTATATAGCTTCAAGCAAATTCCATATGATATTTCAAATTGCTATAGCTTCTATAGAATCCAGACGACACTGCGAGGGGATACTCACTCTCTTTGCAAAGGTGTATAGCTTCTATAGAATTCAATAGATGGTTACTACTAACATCCCCCTAAACTTTTGCTGCAAGTTTCACCTTAATATCCCTAGCCTTAATAGTTTCAGTATCAGTAGTAATAGTAGTAGTAGCAATAGTAGTAGTAGTAGCAGTTGTAGCCACAGTAGAAGTAGCTGCAGTAGCTTTGCATATAATGCCTTTTGCTTATTCCCACATACCCCTTAACATGCTCTGTAAGTTTCAGCTTATTGCTCTAATTGTTCCCGAGATATCCGTGACCTGCATGCACATAGTGCGCAATTGATTTAGTTCAACATCCTCTTAAAAATTCCTGAAATTTTAACCTTAATTCTAAACCCTTAGCCTTAGTAGCAGTAGTAGCAGTAGCATTAGTAGTACTATTTGTATTAATAGCAGTAGCGGTAGGGGTAGTAGTAGTAGTATTAGTCTGCACACAGCGACTTCTGGCTAGTTCAACATTGTCCTCAACATACTTAATACTCTAGGCCGTTTCTTCGATATTGGTTTAATGTCCTTTAGACAACCTAAATGCACATTGTTTGTTTTGATTTAATACAACTTCTTCCTCATCATTCGCTTTAATGTTCATCTTAATATTCTTAGTCCTAACAACAGTAGTGGTCTTAGCGGAAAAAGTAGTTGTAGTTGTATTGATAGCGGCAGAAGTAACAGTAGTCCTAGCATTAGTAGTAGCAGTAATAGTAGTAATAATAACTTGCATAAATTGCCTTTTGGTCATTCAAGCACCCCCCTCGTCATGCCCTGGAAGTTTCAACTTTATACCCAAAGCAGTTCATGGAATATTGCTGATACGCTCTTTTGAAAAACTGTATCACACAGTGATTTTATTCAACACTTCCCTTAATGTTATCCCTGGAAGCCTCACCATATTATTCTGAGCCTTTTTGAAAACACAGGATCAAACATGACCCCCTTTCCCTATAACGAATTCTGTATGTAAACAACGGGCAAATTACATAACTTACAGCCCTTACTCCAGTGACTTTGGGGGGCCATTCCATCACAGAGCCATATTACAGAGCTTTAAACTATGTTGAACAAAATGGCTATCTAAAAAGTTTTATCAGATAACATTAGCGGGAGGGCAGCAAAAAGGGAATCGGGAGGGGGCTCTTTGCTCTCCAAATCATTCTTTGAATTTAAAAAAAGGCACTACAACTTTCAATTTTTAATCAAATGAGCCCCTTTTAAACTTTGTGTGACAACTCCTACCACACGAAGTGTCTTGGCGAAAACAAACTGGAAGAATCATGGAGCCCTCTTCAACCTTTATTTCGTCAGTGTTATTGCGCTGCCTGTATTATACATGCCAATGTCTGCCAGACGAGCAGTTCTTTACGCCCAGGTGTAATTTAGCCGCTATTTAAGAAAAGAATTGACCGATGTCTTGTATAGTTCTAAAATTTATAAACAAATATTCTTTTTTTTTAGGTTATTCAAGCTTTTAAGAAGAAATGGACACAGACAGTAAGAAAAAGGAAAGAATCTTCAGTCTCTGGTAGATCCTTCAGCATGAAAGTAAATATATATATATACTTTTTTTTCTCATATAAATTATCTGAAATTACGCTTAAGGTTTTTTTCTTTTTGTCCAAATATTGTTTGTACCTAACAACCAGAAAAGACTAGCTCTTACTAGTCAAAAATAAGAAAATATAGATTGAGAGATTTTGCCAAAACTTTACATGCACTTGTTGACTAAAATGTGAATAAAAATGAACTTATTTTTTACTGTTATTTTCTAAGCTGTGAAATCCCTTTTAAACTGTTTTGGGTGCCTAAAAAAGCTTTTGTTTATTTATTTTATTTTCTAGAATAGTTCATTTTTACACCATAATTCACCGAAAAACAGAAGTATATCTCAATTCCCAGTCAAGTCCATAACTGGACACAAAGGCATATTATCAATAAATTCAAGAACATAGGCAATACGTCAAGTGCTTATGATTTTTTCGTGGCCAAAGGAGGTTTTCCTATTTATTTCACTTTATGTCAGCAATAAGTCGATATTAGTGGAATTTTTATGCCAGATCCTTACTTGAATATTCGGCAGTTTTATCTTGCTTGTATTTAACTACTTTACGCAGTCAATATTCCAGCTCACTGGATTATCACAGCACCTGAAATATGCTGGAAGGTTTGACCCTAGACGTCGAAAATGAAAAATACTTTGTTCAAAACACGAGTCTTGCAAAATTTGTCGCTGAGGATAGGCTATCGGATAAAAAATAGTATCACAAGTGAACAAACGGTACTTACGTTTTGATTGAATACCTTTATTTACAGAATAAAGTGACTTAGTATTTAAAGGCTCCGTACAATTTTAACGATTTAATTTACAATAAGTTTCTCTTTTCATACATCTAGAGTAAAAGAAAAGTGTTTCAATATGAAAATGTCAATGTGACCCTGAAAAAATAGGCAAATGTGATAAAATCGCATCAGCAGCATAGAATTGTTGAGCACTGTATATTTATTACTGGATTAATGCTTTGTCAAATCCCGCTCCAACTCTTAAACATGCCAAGTATACTTGGACTGTCTATTCTTTCGGAGTCCAAGTCAAATAGCCTGGTTTTCGATACTTTTAACAATAAATTCAAATTCATATATCGACTGCGATTCCGTTGCACTGATTGTAATATATATCTACTTTTTCTTTTTCTTCTGCACTTAACTATTTCCCTTGGCCTGTGTGATAGCAAATTAATTCGTTTATTTGTATAGTTCAAACACATGAAGAATCAAGTAGAGGTCATACATTAACATGCACGAACAATTTTATAAAAAAAATCAGAAGAATAGTAATGAAGAGCAGGCATGCATTCAAAAGTTAACAATATAGGAGCTCACACATTGGGTGAGGGCAAAAAATTATTTAAAGTCTTAAGAAATCATATGGAAATAAGAGGATTAAGCATAAGAAAAACATGTACAAACTTATAAATTTTTATTCTTTTCTGAGTAGATCCAGGTTCAGAACCCCACTCTATAGTGCAAGCCTGATGAGCAGCTCTTACTTATGCTATTCTGATAAGAAGCTGTATGGCCTCGTAATTAAAATGGGTCAGGTAAAATTAATTGCCAGGATTTTTTCAGACCCAAATTATTTAGATGCTTGTTCAGATTTTGACATATACGATAGCTTCTTGTCGTTTCTCTCTTACGAACTGTATATCATGTATCACCTCAATTTGCTCCTAAATTATTTTTGACATTTTTCAGGACTCCCTTCTCCTTTCGATAGTTCATTATTGATCATTATTTGAATCAACAGGCTTTCAAATTAATCTCTTCACCTCATGTTTCTTAGATATTTTTCAAAAGAGATTTGATTCTTGGCTCTTTTGTTGCAAATACGTGTACTCGTGTAGGCGGACACAAGTTGTTCAGGTATTGAAACGGATCTAGATAACTGAATTTTGTTTACCCCTGAGAGTCTTAAAACTATGGATTTCTCATTGCGAACTATGAATATTTGAAGCCATTTCAGCTTAAGCTCTAGAAAAAGGGGCTGGTTTTTTAAATATTTTATAAATGTTTAATAGGATTTGAGGTTATTAAGAATTTATCAGAATAAGAATTTCATTTTACTGACAAAAATAGCTTGGAAAAGGTCTTTTCTGATATTAGAAGAGATTAAAGGAAGTTAAAAAAATATTAAAAATATCATTTTTAATAAATAATTTAAAAAAATTAAAAAAAAATATTAAAATAATAAAATATAAATATTAAAGGAAGTTAAAAAAATATTAAAAGAAATACTAGCATTTAGAAACCTAAAAATTCTAATTTCGAATGTAACTGAGCTCAATTTTAAAACAGCAGCCCTTTTATTAATAAGAAACTTTCTTGACAGTTTTAATGAAAAACTGTTACAAAGTTGTGTAATTTTTTTTTAGCAAAACATGTAAAGAATTAAAACAAGTGACGTTTCAAAAATAGTAAAGTTTCCTACTTAGTAAAGTAGGAAAAACATAATTAAACGTAATGTTTTTGGAAAAGGCGTAAAAGCTCTTAGATTACCTAAGTCAGTAAAAGTAGTTTTTACTTTTTGGTGCAGAGCAAACATGCTCTCGTTTTCTGTCCACAATAATAGTGGGGGTATTTCAGGTTCTACGACAAACCCTCTCCGGATTTCTTCAGCATGCCTTGTGACACCACGACAGACCGATTTCCAGGTGGCAGACTTCCCATGACACTCTCAAGTGTTCCAGTATGATTAATTTGAGTAAGATTCGGATAATGGACAAATAGCAATAATAGGGAAATTAACATTGGATTTCTGCAACATCCATAGGAAAATTAACATTGGATTTCTGTGACAGCCATAGGGAAAGTAACATAGGGTTTCTACAACATCCATAGGGAAATTAATATGGAATTTTAAAGAGTGCCCTCTGACGTCATGACACACCCTATTCTTTTAACGGTCAGATACGAGATTAACATGGAATTTTAAACGGAGCCCTGTTTCCAGCTGGCAGACTTCCCATAACACTCCCAAGTGTTCTATTATTTCCTAATATATGCGAAAAGAACCGTGTATTGTAGAAAGTTGGGGGTCCTAACATGCAATACCAGGGGATACGGTTGATATTAGATGGAAATTTAAGCCCTGCTAAGAACCTTTTTAACGAAAATCCCCTCGTTTCTTTGAGCCAAGACTATAAATGTTTCACACCATCATGACACTACGCCCCACCCTTCCCCCTAGCAATCATTTCATTTAAGCCCTGCTAAGAACCTTTTTAACGAAAATCCCCTCGTTTCTTTGAGCCAAGACTATAAATGTTTCACACCATCATGACACTACGCCCCACCCTTCCCCCTAGCAATCATTTCCAGAGGTGGCGTTGATATCAGAGTTGAATTTGAGTCATATTAAGAGCTTATATTGAAACAACATCGTTTCTTTGACTGGGATATTAGATTTCAGTCCCCCTCGCCAGAAAAAATCTTTTAACAGTAGAGGAGGGGGTCCGACTCCCGTACGAACACCAAATATGGGCATAGAACACTGACGGGGCTCCAAATAAGGGCATAGCCTCCCTAGGGAGAATGATTACGTAATGGGGTCAATGACCTCTTTTTCCAAGGTCGATTTATTTGATGTTTCTATGTGTAATAACTCCGGAACGAAGGTTGCACATGCGCATTGAATTCTAACGGGAACAATGTTATTGATCTAGGACTCGAGTGGGAAGTGAATTTCCGAGAAATTGATTGCGTAATCGTTCGTGAATGTCATGGTGTCCAGAAATAGTATTTGTTGTTGTTGTTTGGCCAATGTAATGACTTTCCCGGAATTTGGAACACCTGTGCTGTCGACCTCAATTCACCTATCGTGAATCAATAATTCCCCTTAGAGACAACAAATTAATTTCCCTTTCTTGACAGATCAATCAACAATGACATCATCTGTCAGACTTTAAAAATTTTCGCCCTAGAAACATTTCTCCAGGAATAGATCCAAGTCATTAATGTCTTTGCCTCGGGAACAACTCTTTTGGTCGAACTCCAAAGGATATTAATAACCACAGGCCATGGAAACAATTAGGCAAGAAACATCTTAGCGATGAATTGTTTTAGCGCGCGAAAAGGTTTCCCATTAATTTGAAATGCGTTAGCGCAGAGATGCCAATAACAAAGGAACACGCTGAATTTGCGTTTAGGGATTATTTGGGCGAAACCATTTTAGACAGGTTATGGAACTATTTCGGCGAAACAGATAGAGACATTTTAAAAGAAGATTTTGAAGAGATTTTAGAGGAGAATTTAATGGTGAAACTCTGTGGTCGCTATAATACACAAGTTTCATTTGAACAGTGTTGTGAGGTCCTCTAACCCAACCCCAAAGGGTTCCAATCCTCCTACCCCAACCCCGAAGGAAGCCCCCGGTCCTCAAAGGCCCCCCAAGCTCCCAAAGGCCCTCCACCGGTCCCCAAATGTCCCCCAGGCCCCCAACTGCCCCCCCCCCGACACTCAAAGGTCCCCCAAGCTCTCAAAGAGCCACCGGCGCCCCCAAAGGCCCACCCAGACCCCCAAATGCCATCCCCGGGCCCCCCAAAGGCCCATCGAGCTCCCAAAGGACCAACGGGATCCCAAAGTCCCTCCACCGGTCCCCAAATGTCCCCCAGGCCCTCAAACACCCACCCGGTGCCCCAAAGGCCCACCCAGTCCCCCAAATGACCTCCCCCGACCCCCAAACCCCAAACCCCCGTCCCCCACGGTCCCCCCCCGCTCCCCAAGGCCCCCCCCACCTCAAGGGCCCCCCACACCCACCAACGCTCGCCCCCAGCACCCGTCATTAGTTGATGTGTGTTGTCTGAAACCTATAATTTGGGATGTGTAGTTTGCTACTTCAGGCTTTTCTGAGCTAAGGTTTCCTAGTATTTCCTAGGTGAATGTTGTCTGAAACCAAAAGTTTGGGGTGAGTAGTTTGATTTTTCAGGCTTTTATGAGTTAAGGTTTCTTAGCCTTTCGTTGATGTGTGTTTAGTGAACCGTATGATTCTTGATATTTATTTTGTTAATTTTGAATTTTGATATTTGTTTTTATCAGTCTTAATGTGTTGATCGGTGTAAGAAAACTATGATATGTTATGTGTTTTGTTATATTATCGACTTTTATGAGATGAATTTTTTAGAATTTCATAGGTATGCGTTGTCTGAAAATTATGATTTGGGATGTGTGGTTTGCTATTTTTTTGACTTGTCTGAGCTGAAGTTCCTAGCCATTCGTAGGTGTGTGTTGACTGAAACCTATGATTTGGGGTGGTTAAATTGCTGTTTTTGATTTTTTTGAGCTAGATTTCTTACCCTATCATCTATGTCTACTTTCAGAAAATTCTGAGTTGGGAGGTGTAGTTTGCTTTTAGGACTTTTAAGAGCTAGGATTCTTAGTCACTCATAGGTGTTTGTTGTCTGAAGCTTCGAGTTTGGGATGAGTAGTTGGCTATTTCAGACTTTTGTTGAGCTAAGGTTTCTTAGTATTTCGTAGGTGAATACTGTCTGAAACTTATGATTTGGGATATGTAAATTACTATTTCGGGCTTTTCTGAGTTGGACTTCATAGTCTTTCATAGGTGTATAGTGTCTGAAACCTATTATTTGGGATGTGTAGTTTGCTATTTTCGACTTTTCTGAGCTAGTTTTCTTAGACGTTCATAGGTATGTGTTGTCAGAACATTATGATTTGGGATGTGTAGTTTGCTATTTCAGGCTTTTCTGAGCTAAGGTTTTCTAGTATTTCGTAGGTGAATGTTGTCTAAAACCAATAGTTTGGGGTGTGTAATTTGCTATTCCTGACTTTTCATAACCGGATTTCTTAGTCTTTCGTAGGTGTGTGGTGTCTAAAACCTATGATTTGGGATTTGTGGGTTGCTATTTCAGGCTGTTCTGAGCTCGATTTCTTAGTCTATCGTAGGTGTGTGGTGTCTGAAACCTATGATTTGGGATGTCTGGGTTGCTATTTTCGACCTTTCTGAGCTGGTTCTCTAGGCCTTTAATAGATGTTTGTTGTCTGAAACATATAGTTTGGGATGACTAGTTTGCTATTTTGACTTTTTTTACCTAGGTTTCTTAGCCGTTTATAGGTGAGTGCTGTCAGAAACCTATTATTTGTGATATTTAATTTGCTATTTCTGACTTTTTATAACCCGATTTCTTAGTCTTTCGTAGGTGTGTGATGTCTGAAACCTATGATTTGTGGGTGTATGGGTTGATATTTTTTGACTTTTCTGAGCAGGATTTCATAGCCATTCGTAGGTGTATGTTGACTGAAACCTATGATTTGGGATGGTTAATTTGCTATTTTTGACCTTTCTAAGCTAGATTTCTTAGCCTTTCATAGGTGTGTCCTTTCAGAAAATTATGATTTGGGAAGCACACAAAAACTTACACATGCACACGAAAACTTACATGCACGCCAAAACTTACATGCACACAAAAACTTACACACACACACACACACACACATACACACAAAAATTACACACACAAAAACACTAAAACTCTCAAAAACACTAAAAAAATAAAACACACAAAAAAACTTACACAAACACACACACACAAACACGCAAACAAAAAATAAAACATTAAAAAAAAAAAAATCACACACACACTCCCACCAAAATACACACACACACACTCACAAAACTTACAAATACAACCACCAAAACTTACACACACACGCCAAAACTAACAAACACAAAAAATTACACATTAAAACTACAACTTACACACACACACACAAGAAAAATAACACAAAAACGCAAAACATTAAACAAACACACACAAACACAAACTTACACACACACACACACAAAAACTTACACATGCACAGGAAAACTAACATGCACACAAAAACTTACATGCACACAAAAACTTACACACACAAACACACAAAAAACTTACAAACAAACACTCTCAATCTATATAACTCACACTCACACTCATAAAATCTCACTCACACACACACTTACACACACACACACACACACATACACAAACACTTACAAATGAACACAAAAAAACACACACACACACACACCAAAACATACACACACATAAAAAATTAAACACAAACAAACACACACACATACACAAAAAAATACACTTGAACACAAAAACTCACACACACACACACGCACACAAAAATACACACACACACACACACACACACACAAAACTTAAACAAAAAAAAACGAAAAAATCAAAAACCACGCCACAAAAAACACACACAAACAATAACACACACACACACACACAAACACACACACACACAAACACACACACACACAAAAAAACACACACACACACACACAAACAAACACAAAAACACAAAGACACACAAACACACACAACCACACAAAAAAAATATATCAACACGCACTAGCTTAGACACACACAAACTAACACACAAACACAAAAACTTAACCACACGCAAACAAAAATAAACACACACACACACACTTAAACACACAAACACGAACACATACACACACACGAAAAAAAATACACACACACACAAACTCTCACAAACAAACACACACACACAAAAAATAACAAATGCACACGAAAACTTACATGCACACAAAAACTTAGACACACACACACTACCAAATACACACACACGTAATAAATTTAAAACAATAACGAATAGACACGATATAAATTACACACACACACACACAAAATAATACACAAACTATAACAAAAATACACACACACACACAAAAACTTACACACACAAAAAAATACACACACACACACACACACAAAAACTTACACCCACACGCACACAAATACACACACACAAAAAATAAAACAAACACACAAAAACTTACACACACACACACACATACAAAAACTTACGCACACACACGAAAACTTACGCACACACACACGCCAAAACTCACACACACACACAAAAAAAAAATAAAATAAAAACACACACACACACACACACACACACACACACACACACACAAAAACCTTAACTTGCACAATCACAATTAACTGAACATTAAAAAATAAACAAACTCGAACTATAATAAACGCAATATCGAATACTTACACGCACACACAAAAACTTCCACACGCACACGAACACATACACACACACACACACACGAACACTTAAAAACACCCACGCCAAAACACAAAAACAAAAAAAAAAACAAAAACAAACAAACACAAAAAAACACACACACAAAAACTCACAAACAAACCAACAAACACACACTCAATCTCAAAAACACGCAAAAACCCACTAACACACACACATATACACATACACATATACACAGATATACACACATACATATACACATACACATGAATATATATAGAGAAATGAAAGAGTTGGAATATTTCAGTAGAGACTTGTTGTGATTTACCTTCTCACAGTTACATTCTCTTGATTTTTCGAAGTTCATTTTGAATTTCTGTCATGAAATGCAAGAGTTGGAAAATCAGGGTCTTAGTCCACCAGCCCGAATGGTGGAAATCCACTAGCTCAATATTGGGGTCTCAGTCCACCAACCTGAATGGTGGAAATTCACTAGCTCAGAATTAGGGTGTTAGTCCACCAGCCTGAATGGTGGAAATTCACTAGCTCAGAATAGGGGTCTTAGTCCACCAGCCTGAATGGTTGAAATTCACATTAGACGAGGTTACGCGCGCAAACACACACACAGAGAGAGACGACTAATACACAGGGACAACACACACTAAGAGACGACACACACAGAAAGAAACTGAATTAAATTATGAATATGATCAGGAATTGTTTACAAGTCAGGTTGGCCAAGTGGTTAAGGCACTAGACTCAAGATCTGGTCCCCATTTGGGGTCGTGGGTTCGAACCCCACACCAAGAACTTTTTTATTATGTAATTTTTTTATTTCATCAAGTCTTGTGATTTCACTAAAAAACTTATGTATAAGGATTTATGCAGAACCTAAATTGTTTGGGTCTTTAATAGATTAAATAAAAAAAAAACTGGAAAAGTGGAAATGTTCAAATTCTGTTCTGAATTTTCTTAAATACGAGAAAATATTTAGCTCAATTCTGAACTTTACCAATGAAAATGTATTATAATATAAATATGATCAAGAAATGTTTAAAAGTCAGGTTGGCCGAGTGGTTAAGTTGCTAGACTAAAGATCTTTTCTTAATATGTGGTCGTTGGTTTGAGTCCCACACTTGACATTTTTTTTTCTTATTCTAAAGCATTGTAAACAGCCTCTATATCTGACCGTTTCAGTTTTGAGTTTAATTTTGTCAGTCAAAAGCTATGAAATTGAGACAGTAGCTTGAGAAAATTACCTGATTTTTGAAAAATGGGGACACATCCTCCCAAAGTCGACAGGAATGCACCCCACCTGCTCCATGTCAGATATGTTGAATAACATATGCACATTTGCCATTGCTTTATTTAATTTTTATGATGAATTTAGACAAGGCTCTGACTTTTCATAAAGAATAGAAACAAGTTAGCTCAATTCTGAACTATAACAAAGAAACTGAATTAAAATTTTAATCTGATCAAGAAGTGTTTACAAGCCAGGTTGGCCGAGTGGTTAAGGAGCTAGACTTAAGATCTGGTCCCCATATGGGGTCGTGGGTTCGAGTCCCACACTTGACAATTTTTTTCTTATTCTAAATCTATAAAAACAGCCTCTATTTCAGACCGTTTAAGTTTTGATGTTAGTGTTGTCAGTCAAAACCAATGACCTTGAGAAAAGTGGCACAGTCGGGGTATCCACCCCCAGGATAAGTTAGGTTAGGTTAAGTGGTATTAACCTAACTCAGGTTAGGTTACCTATCCTAACTTGGGTTAGCAGGTTTGGTTAGGTTAGGTTCGGTTAAGTGGCCGGCAACGTACGCTTCACTTAGGTTAGGTGAGAGACAGTCAATATGTTAGGTGTATGATTAGGTTAGGCTAGGTTAGTTTAAGTTAGGTTAGGTTAAGTTAGGTTAGGCTAGGTTGGCCTACCTTCGCGGGCGGACGTAGGCTAACCTAGCCTAACCTAACTTAACCTAACCTAACTTAATGGTTAAGTCTAGCACCTTCACCACTTAGCAAACCTGTCTTGCAAATAATTATTTATCATAGTCATATTGTACTACGTGTCCTTTGTTGTATTAAATAAGTGAGATCAATTTTTTCTAGGCTGTAATAATATAAATAGGAAACTTAGAAAATTTCAAGTTTTCTAGTTTTTTTTTTATTTAATATAAAAAATGACCAAAAAAGGTATTTAAAGCAAAACTCAAAGTCATTATTTGTCTTTTATACCAAAAAATAAATGATGAAAGAAAAAAAGTAACTAAGAAAAAATTTCCAGGTGTTGGTTTTGACCACAAGACCCCGACTGGGGACCAGATCTTGAGTCTATTACCTTAACAACTACGTCAACCTGACTTGTAATCACTTCCTGATCATATACATAGTGTGATTGTGTTTCTGTCTGTGTGTGTCATCTCTTTGTGGGTTGAAACCCTTTGTGTGATTTGTATTTCTCTGTGTGTGTGTGTGCGCGTTTAACATCGTCTAAAGTGAATTTAAAAAATCCAGTTTGGTGGGCTAAGACCCAAATTTTGAACTAGTGAATTTAAACCATTCAAGGAGGTGGACTAACACCCTAATTTTGAGCTAGTGAATCTCCACCATTCAGGTTGGTGGACTGAGACCCCAATATTGAGCTAGTGGGTTTCCACCATTCGGGCTGGTGGAATAAGACCCCAATTTTCCAACTCTTGCATTTCATGACAGAGATTCAAAATGAACTTCGAATAATCAAGAGAATGTAACTCTGAGAAGGTAAAGCACAGCAAGTCACTACTGAAATATTCCAACTCTTGAATTTCACGATAGAAATTCATGTGTTTGGGTGGGTGTGTGTGTGTGTGTGTGTGTGTGTGTGTGTTTGTGTGTGTGTGTGTTTGTTTTTTGTGTGTTTTTGTTTTTTTTTGTGTGTGTGTTTTATTTTTTTTTTGTGTTTTTGTTTTGTGTGTGTGTGTGTGTTTTTTATAGTTTGTTTTTTTTTTTTGTGTGTTTGTGTGGTTGTGTTTGTGTGTGTTTTTTTGTGTGTGTTTTGTTTGTGTTTGTTTTTTTTTTTTTGTGAGTTTGTTTTTTTTTTGGTGTGTTTTTGTGTGTTTGTGTTTGTTATTTTGTTTTTTTTTTTTTTTTTGTGTGTTTGTGTGTGTGTGTGTTGTTTATTGTGTGTTCGGGTTATGTGTGGATGGGGTGTTAGCGGGGTTGGGGGTGAGAGTGTTGGTGTGTGGGGTTGGGTGCGTGTGTGTGCGCGAAAGTGTAGGTGCGTGTGTGTGTGTGTGTGTTTGTGTGTGTGTTTGTTTGTGTGTGTATGTGTGTGTTTGTGTGTGTGTGTGTGTTTGTGTGTGTGTGTGTGTGTGTGTGTGTGTGTTTGTGTGTGTGTGTGTGTGTGTGTGTGTGTGTGTGTGTGTGTGTGTGTGTGTGTGTGTGTGTGTGTGTGTGTGTGTGTGTGTGTGTGTGTGTGTGTGTGTGTGTGTGTGTGTGTGTGTGTGTGTGTGTGTGTGTGTGTGTGTGTGTATGTGTGTGTTTTTTTGTGTGTATATTTTTGTGTGTGTGTGTTTTAGTGTGTGTGTGTGTGTATGTATATTTGTTTGTGTTTGTTTTCGTGTTTGTTTTTTTTTGTGTTTTTGTATGTGTTTGTGTGTTTGTGAGTGTGTGTATGTTGTTGTTTTTTTGTGTTTTTTTTTGTGTGTTTTTTTGTTTTTTTTTGTGTTTTTTTGTGTTTGTATGTGTGTGTGTAAGTTTTGGCGTGTGTGTTAGTTTTCGTGCGTGTGTGTGTAAGTTTTCGTGTGTGTGTGTGTGTGTAAGTTTTCGTTTTTGTGTGTAAGTTATTGTGTGTGCGTGAAAGTTTTTGTGTGTGCGTGTAAGTTTTTGCGCGTGTGTGTAAGTTTTTATGTGCATGTAAGTTTTCGTGTGCATGTGTGGGTTGTGTGTGTGTGTGTGTGTGTGTGTGTGTGTGTGTGTTTGTGTTTTTTTGTTTTTGTGTGTGTGTGTGTTTGTGTGTGTGTGTGTGTGTGTGTGTGTGTGTGTGTGTGTGTGTGTGTGTGTGTGTGTGTGTGTGTGTGTGTGTGTGTGTGTGTGTGTGTGTGTGTGTGTGTGTGTGTGTGTATGTTTCTGCGCGTGTGCGTAAGTTTGTGTGTGTGTGTGTGTGTGTAAGTTTTTGTGTGTATGTAAGTTTTTTTGTGTGTGTAAGTTTTTGTGTGTGTATGTGTGTGTGTGTGTGTTTGTTTGTTTGTGTGTAAGTTTTGTGTGTGTGTGTGTTTGTATGTGTGTGTAAGTTTTTGCGCGTGTGTGTTAGTTTGTGTGTGTGTGTGTGTCAGTTTTTGTGTGTCAGCTTTTGTGTGTGTAAGTGTGGAAGTGTGTGTGTTTGTGGTAGTGTGTGTGTGTATATTTGTTTGTGTTAATTTAATTGTACGTGTTATTGTGTTAGTTTTTTTGTGTGTGTGTATGTGTTTGGGTGTGTATGTGTTTTTGTGTGTTTGTAATTTTTTTCGTGTGTTTTTAATTGTTATTTTGTTTGTGTTTAATTTTTGTGGTGTGTGTGTTATTTTTTGTGCGTGTGTGTATGTTTTTGTGTGTGGGTTTTATTTTTTTTGTATCTCATATAGTGCGTGTTGATATATTTTTTGGTGTTGTGTTTTTTAGTTATTTTTTTTTTTCTTTGTTTTTTGGGGGGTTGGTTTTTTGTTAGGTTTGTTTAGTTTAAGTTAGGTTTGTTTTATTTTTTGTTTTTGTTTGGTTTTTATTTATTTTGTTTGTATGTGTGTTTGCTTAAGTTTTTGTTTTCTTTTGTCTTGGAGTTTGTGTTTATTTTTTCTTTTTTTCTTTTTCTTTTTTTTTTTTTGTTTTTTTGTTTTTTTTTGAATTTTTTTTTGCGTGTGTGTGTGTGATTTTTTTTTTTCTTGTGTAATTTTTTTTTAATGTGTGTGTGTGTGTGTGTATTTTGTTTTTTTTTTTTTTTAGATTTCGTGTGTGTGTTATATTATTTTTTTTTTTCATTTTTACTTTTTTTTTTTTGTGTGTTTTTTTGTGTCAGTTTTTGTGTGTGTGTAAGTTTTTGGATGTGTGTGTGTGAGTTTTCGTGTGTGTGTGTGTGTGTAAGTTTTGTGTGTGTGTGTGTGTGTAAGTTTTTGTGTGCATGTAAGTTTTTGTGTGCATGTTAGTTTTTGTTTGCATGTGTAAGTTTTTGTGTGTGTGTGTGTGTGTAAGTTGTGTGTGTGTTTGTGTTTGTAAAATTGTTTGCGTGTTTGTTTAATTTTTCGTGTGTGTGTGTGTGTAAGTTTTAGTGTGCATGTGTTAGTTTTGTTTGATTAATATTTGTCGTTTGATTTTTTGTGTTCTTTGTGTTTTTAGTTTTATTTGTGAGTGTGTGTGTGTGTATTTGTTTTTTATTGCTTTTGATTTTTTTATTGTGTTAATGTTTAATTTTGCTTGTGTGTGTGTGTGTGTTTTAGTTTTTGTGTGTGTTTTATTTTTTGAATGTGTGTGTTATTTTTAGTGTGTTTGTGTTTGTGTGATTTTTGTGTGTGTTTATGTGTTTGTGTGTGTAAGTTTTTGTGTGAATTTAAGTTTTTGTGTGCATGTAAGTTTTCGTGTGCATGTGTAAGTTTTTGTGTGCTTCCCAAATCATAATTTTCTGAAAGGACACACCTATGAAAGGCTAAGAAATCTAGCTTAGAAAAGTCAAAAATATCAAATTAACCATCCCAAATCATAGGTTTCAGTCACCACACACCTACGAATGGCTATGAAATCCTGCTCAGAAAAGTCAAAAACTAACAACAAGCAAACACACACATAATATTTATCAGAAATCACACACATAAAAAAGACTAAGAAATCCGGTTATGAAAAGTCAGAAATAGCAAATTACATATCCCAAATCATAGGTTTCAGACAACACTCACCTATGAACGGCTAAGAAACCTAGCTCAAAAAAGTCAAAAATAGCAAACTAGTCATCAAACTATATAAGTCCTAGCCAAAAAAAAAATCCGTATCTCTAATAAAACCAGCTCAGACAGGTCAAAATTAGCAATCCATTCACCTAAACTCATAGAATTCATACAATACACAACAATTACAGAATCATAAAAACCGCAAAGAAAACCCAGAAATAGAAACAAACCCATACCAAAACAAAGGTTTCAGACACAACACACCTACGAAAGACTAAGAAATCCGGTTATGAAAAGTCGGAAGTAGCAAATTACACATCCCAAACTATTGGTTTCAGACATCATTCACCTACGAAATACTAGAAACCCTTAGCTCAGAAAAGCCTGAAATAGCAAACTACACATCCCAAATCATAATATTCTGACAACACATACCTATGAAAGGCTAAGAAAACTATCTCAGAAAAGTCAAAAATAGAAAACTACACATCACAAATCATATGTTTCAGACACTACACAACTATGAAATACTAATAAATCCAACTAAGAAAAGAACGAAATAGTAATTTACATATCCTAAATCATAAGTTTCAGACAGCATTCACCTACAAAATACTAAGAAACCTTAGCTCAGAAAAGTCTGAAATAGCCAACTACTCATCTCAAACTCGAAGTTTAAGACACCAAACACCTATGAAAGGCTAAGAAACCTAGCTCAGAAAAGTCAAAAATAGCAAACCACACATCCCAAATCATATGTTTCAGTCAACACACAACAATGAAAGACTAAGAAATCCTGTGATGAAAAGTCGGAAATAGCAAATTACACATCCCAAACTATTGGTTTCAGACAACATTCACCTACGAAATACTATAAAACCTTAACTCAGAAAAGACTGAAATCTCAAAATAAACATCAAAAAAAATACTGTTAATACAAAAAAAACATTAGAAAGATTAATAAAAAAAGATAATAAAATAAGAAAAAAGAAAAATAAAAAAACCAAATCATAAGTTTAATAAACTAAAAACCTATGAAAGACTAAGAAATCCAACTCAGAAAAGCCCGAAATATTAATTTACATATCCCAAATCATAAGTTTCAGACAACATTCAACTACTAAATAGTAATAAACCTTAGATCAGAAAAGTCTGAAATATACAAAGACTAATAAAAAACTCTAAGTTTAACACAAAAATAACCTATGAGTTACTAATAGTACTAGCTCTGAAAAGTCAAAAAAGCAAACTACACCTCACAATTCATAATTTTCTGAAATGACACACATATGATAGGCTAAGAAATCTAGCTCAGAAAAGTCAAAAATAGCAAATTAACCATCCCAAATCATAGGTTGCAGTCAACATACACCAACGAAAGACTAAGAAACCTAGCTCAGAAAAGTCAAAAAATAGCAACCCACACATCCCAAATCATAGGTTTCAGACACCACACACCTACGAAAGCCTAAGAAATCCGGTTATGAAAAGTCGGAAAAAGGAAATTACATAGCCCAAATCATAGGTTTCAGACAACACACACCTACGAACGACTAAGAAATCCAGGTCGGAAAAGTCAAAAAATAGCAAACTAGTCATCCCAAACTATAGGTTTCAGACAACAAACATCTATGAATGGCTAAGAAATCCAGTTCAGAAACGTCAAAAAGTAGCAATCCATCCACCCAGAATCATATGTTTCAGAGACCACACACCTATGACAGACTAAGAAATCCATCTCAGAAAAGTCAAAAATAGAAAACTACATATCCCAAATCATTGGTTTCAGTCAACACACACCAACGGAAGACTAAGAAACCTAGCTCAGAAAAGTCAAAAATACGTAGCAAACTATTCATCACAGACTATTGGTTTCAGTCATAATTCACCTACGAAATACTAGAAAACCTTAGCTCAGAAAAGTCTGAAATAGCAAACTACACATCCCAAATCATAATGTTCTGACAATACATACCTATGAAAGGCTAAGAAATCCAGTTCAAAAAAGTTTAAAATAGCAAACTACACATCCCAAATCATAAGTTTCAGACACCAAACACCAATGAAAGACTAAGAAATCCAACTCAGAAAAGTCAAAAATAGCAAACTACATATCCCAAATCATAAGTTTCACTCAACACACACCAACGAAAGGCTAAGAAACCTAGCTCATAAAAGCCTGAAATAGCAACCTACTCATCCCAAACTATTGGTTTCAGACAACATTCACCTATGAAATACTAGGAAACCTTAGCTCAGAAAAGCCTGAAGTAGCAAACTACACATCCTAAATCATAGGTTTCAGACAACACACATCAACGAAAGACGGGTGCTCGGGGAGAGCCTTTGAGGGTCTCTGGGTCCCTTGAGGGTCAGTGGTCCTTTGGGAGCTCGGGGGGACCTTTGGGGACCGGGGGATGGGCTTTGGGGGTCCGGGGATGGCATTTGGGGGTCTGGGTGGGCCTTTGGGGGCGCCGGTGGCCCTTTGGGAGCTTGGGGGACCTTTGTGTGTCGGGGGGGACCGTGGGGGGCCCGGGGGACTTTGGGGGCCCGGAGGAGGGCCTGTGGGAGCTTGGGGGGCCTTTGAGGACCGGGGGCTACCTTCGGGGTTGGGGTAGGAGGATTGGAACCCTTTGGGGTTGGGTTAGAGGACCTCACAACACTGTTCAAATGAAACTTGTGTATTATAACGACCACAGAGTTTCACCATTAAATTCTCTTCTAAAATCTCTTCAAAATCTTCTTTTAAAATGTCTCTCTCTGTTTCGCCGAAATATTTCCATAACCTGTCTAAAACGGTTTCGCCCAAATAATCCCTAAACGCAAATTCAGCGTGTTCCTTTGTTATTGGCATCTCTGCGCTAACGCATTTCAAATTAATAGGAAACCTTTTCGCGCGCTAAAACAATTCATCGCTAAGATGTTTCTTGCCTAACTGTTTCCATGGCCTTTGGTTATTAATATCCTTTGGAGTTCGACCAAAAGAGTTGTTCCCGAGGCAAAGACATTAATGATTTGGATCTATTCCTGGAGAAATGTTTCTAGGGCGAAAATTTTTAAAGTCTGACAGATGATGTCATTGATTGATTGATCTGTCAAGAAAGGGGGAATTAATTTGTTGTTTCTAAGGGGAATTATTGATTCATGATAGGTGAATTGAGGTCGATAGCACAGGTATTCCAAATTCCGGGAATGTCCTAACATTTGCCGCGAGCATCAATAACAAATATTTTTTCTAGACACCATGACATTCACGATCGATCACGCAATCAATTCCTCGGACATTCACTTCCCCCTCGAGCCCTAGATCTATAACATTGTTCCTGTTAGAATTCAATGCGCATGTGCAACCTTCGTTCCGGAGCTATTACACACAGAAACATCAAATAAATCAACCTTGGAAAAAGAGGTCATTGACCCCATTACGTAATCATTCTCCCTAGGGAGGCTATGCCCTTATTTGGAGCCCCGTCAGTATTCTATGCCCATATTTGGTGTTCGTACGGGAGTCGGACCCCCTCCTCTACTTTTAACACCTCCCACCTTATCTTTAAGCTCTTGGCTAGAGTAGGAAGCTATCTTATAGTCCGGTACGAACACCATATATGGGCATAGAGTCCCTAGGGAAAACACCTGTGCTGTCAGTCCCAATCCCAAACCATATATGGGCATGGAATCCCTAGGGAGAACACATTTTTCTCACTGAGAATAAAAAAACAGGATTTTTCTCACTTTGATGTATTTCCAAGGAGAATTGTCTCCGGGCGAAGTTTATTAATGTCTTTGTAGTTCGTCCAGGAGAATTGTTTCCGGGTGAAGTTTATTAATGTCTTTGGTGTTCGTCCAGGAGAATTGTTTCTGGGCGAAGTTTTTTAATGTCTGACGGGTGATGTCAAGGTTGATTGATTTGTCACAAAAGGGGAATTAATTTGTTGTTTCTAAGGGGAATTATTGATTCACGAAAGGGGAATTAATTTGTTGTTTCTAAGAGGAATTATTGATTCACAAAAGGGAAATTAATTTGTTGTTTCTATGGGGAATTATTGATTCACGAAAGGGGAATTAATTTGTTGTTTCTAAGGGGAATTATTGATTCAAGAAAGGAGAATTAATTAGTTGTTTCTAAGGGGAATTATTGATTCACAAAAGGGGAATTAATTTGATGTTTCTAAGGGGAATTATTGATTCAAGAAAGGGGAATTATTTCGGTGAAACAGTTAGAGACATTTTAAAAGATGATTTTAGAAGATGTTTTAGAAGAGGATTTGAGGGTGAAACTCTATGGTCTTTATAATACACAAGTTGTATTTGAACAGTGCTGTGAGGTCCTCTACCCCAACCCCAAAGGGCCCCGTTCCCCCTACCCCAACCCCGAAAGAACCCCCCGGCCCCCAAAGGTCCCCCGGGCCCTCCGCACCCCCAAAGCCCCACCGAGGCCTTCCATTCCTCCTTGCTTATTGAATTTTTTTAAGTTTTTTTCGGACTGAATTTTTCAGAATTAGAGATTATCAATCAATTTTCCGGTTTTTTCGGTAGCCCACTGACATAGAGTTTTAGCCTAGCGTCATAGGTTAGTTTTATTGAGAGCAGAAATTTCCTTTAGTTTTAGTTAGAATTTAAGAGTTTTGCATTAGAATATTATATTAGAGTTTTTGTTAGAGTAGTAGTTTAGTTTAGTTTTAGCTAAGAGTTTAGAGTTTTTAGCTTAGAGTCTTAGCTTAGAGTTTTTGTTAGAGTTCTAGTTTAGTTTAGTTTTAGTTAAGAGTTTTAGCTTAGAGTCTTAGCTAAGAGTTTTAGTTAGAGTTCAAGTTTAGTTTAGTTTTAGTTAAAAGTTTAGAGTTTTACCTTAGAGTCACAGCTTAGAGTTTTAGTTAGAGTTGAAGTTTACTTTAGTTTTAGTTAAAAGTTTAGAGTCTTAGCTTAGAGTCTTAGCTTTGAGTTTTTGTTAGAGTTCTAGTTTAGTTTAGTAATAGTTAAGAGTTTAGTTTTTAGCTTAGAGTCTTATCTTAGAGTTTTTGTTGAAATTCTAATTTACTTTAGTTTTACTTAAGATTTTATAGTTATAGCTTAGAGTCCTAGCTTAGAGTTTTAGTTAGAATTTAAGATTGGTTTAGTTATAGTTGAAAGTTTCGAGTTATAGTTTTGAGTCTTAGCTTAGTGTGTTAGATAGAGTTGAAGTGTAGTTTAGTTTTATTTAATAATTTTGAGTTTAGCTTAAGAGTCCTAGCTTAGAGTTTTTGTTAGAGTTCTAGTTTAGTTTAGTTTTAGTTAAGAATTTAGAGTTTTAGCTTAGAGTCTTAGCTTTTAGTTTTTTGTTTACATTCTATTTCATTTTAGTGTTCGTTAATAGTTTATAGTTTCACCTTTGAGTCTTAGCTTATAGTTTTTGTTAGATTTGTAGTTTAGTGTAGTTATAGTTAAGAGTATAGAGTTTTAGCTTAGAGTCTTAGCTTAGAGTTTTTGTTATAGTTCTAGTTTAGTTTAGTTATAGTTAAGAGTTTGAATTTTTACCTTAGAGACTTAGCTTAGAGTTTTAGTTTAGTTTAGTTAAAAGTTTAGAGTTTTTTAGCTTAGAGTCTTAGTTTAGAGTTTTTGTTAGAGTTCTAGTTTAGTTTAGTTAAGAGTTTAGAGTTTTTAGCTTAGAGTCTTAGCTTAGAGTTTTTTTTAGAGTTCTAGTTTAGTTTAGTTTAGTTACAGTTAAGAATTTAGAGTTTTAGCTTAGAGTCTTAGCTTATAGTTTTACTTAAAATTATAGTTTGTTTAAGTTTTAGATAAGAGATTCAAGTTTTAGCTTAGAGTTTTTGTTAGAGTTTTAGTTTGGTTTAGTTTTAGTTAAGAATTTAAAGTTTTTAGCATAGAGTCATAGCTTAGAGTTTTTGTTGAAGTTTTAGTTTATTTTAGTTTTATTTAATATTTTAGATTTTTATATTATAGTATTATATTATATTTTTAGTTATAGTTTAATTTTATTTTATTTATATTTAAGAGTTTATATTTTTATAATATAGTATTATCTTAGAGTTTTTTTTATAGTTCTAGTTTAGTTCAGATATAGTTAAGAGTTAGGAGTTTTACCTTAGAGACTTAGCATACAGTTTTAGTTTAGTTCAGTTTTAGTTAAGAGTTTAGAGTTTTTTAGCTTAGAGTCTTAGCTTAGAATTTTTGTTAGAGTTATAGTTTATTTTAGTTATAGTTAAGAGTTTGGTGTTTTAACTTAGAGTCATAGCTTAGAGTTTTAGTTAGAGTTCTAGTTTAGTTTAGTTTTAGTTAAGAGTTTAGAATTTTAGCTTAGAGTCTTAGCTTAGAGTTTTTGTTAGAGTTCTAGTTTAGTTTAGTTTTAGTTATGAGTTTAGAGTTTTTAGCTTAGAGTCTTAGCTTAGAATTCTTGTTGAAGTTCTAGTTTAGTTTATTTTTAGTTAATAGTTCAGAGTTTTAGCTTAGAGTATTAGCTTAGAGTTTTTATTGAAGTTAAAGTTTAGTTTAGTAATAGTAGAGAGTTTAGATTTTTAGCTTAGAGTATTAGCTTAGAGTTTTCGTTAGAGTTCTAGTTTAGTTTAGATATAGTTAAGAGTTTGGAGTTTTACCTTAGGGACTTAGCATAGAGTTATAGTTCCGTTTACTTCTAGTTAAGAGTTTAGAGTTTTTTATCTTAGAGTCTTATCTTAGAGTTTTAGTTAGAGTTATATTTTATTTTAGTTTTATTTACGAGTTTATAGTTTTACCTTAGAGACTTAGCTTAGAGTTTTAGTTAGAGTTGATGTTTAGTTTAGTTACAGTTAAGAACTTAGAGTTTTAGCTTAGAGTCATAGCTTAGAGTTTTAGTTAAATTTGTAGTTTAGTTAAGTTTTAGTTAAGAGTTTAGAGTTTTGGCTTAGAGTCTTACCTTAGAGTTTTTGTTAGGGTTCTAGTTTAGTTTAGTTTTAGTTAAGAGTTTAGAGTTTTACCTTAGAGTCTTAGCTTAAAGTTATAGTTAGAGTTCTAGTTTTGTTTAGTTATAGTTAAGAATTTAGAGTTTTATCTTAGAGTCATAGCTTAGAGTTTTAGTTAGAGTTATAGTTTAGTAAAGTTATAGTTATGAGTTTAAAGTTTTAACTTAGAGTCATAGCTTATGGTTTTAGTTAGAGTTCTATTTAAGTTTAGTTTTAGTTAAGAGTTTAGAGTTTTAGCTTAGAGTCTTAGCTTATAGTTTGTGTTAGAGTTCTAGTTTAGTTTAGTTATAGTTAACAGTCTCGAGTTTTTAGCTTAGAGTCTTAGCTTAGAGTTTTTGTTAGAGTTATAGTTAAGTTTAGTTTTAGTTAAGAGTTTAGAGTTTTAGCTTAGAGTCTTAGCTTATAGTATGTGTTAGAGTTCTAGTTTAGTTTATTACTAGTTAAGAGTGTAGAGTTTTAGCTTAGAGTCTTCGTTAGAGTTCTACTTTAGTTTAGTTATAGTTAAGAGTTTGGTTTTTTACCTTAGAGACTTAGCTTAGAGTTTTAGTTTAGTTTAGTTTTAGTTAAGAGTTTAGAGTTGTAGGTAAGAGTCTTATCTTAGAGTTTTTGTTAGAGTTCTAGTTTAGTTTAGTTTTAGTTAAGAGTTTAGTGTTTTTATCTTATAGTATTAGTTTATATTTTTTTTTTTAAGTTATAGCTTAGTTTAGATTTTTATATTATAATTAGAGTTTTAATTATAGTTATATTTTAGTTTAGTTTTAGTTAAGAGTTTAGAGTTTTAGCTTAGAGTCTTAGCTTAGAGTCTTTGTTAGAGTTCTAGTTTAGTTTAGTTTTAGTTAAGAGTTTAGAGTTTAACTTAGACTCTTAGCTTAGAGTTTTTGTTAGTCATAGTTTAGTTATAGTTAAGAGTTTTGAGTTTCACCTTAGAGACTTAGCTTAGAGTTCTAGTTTAGTTTAGTTTTAGTAAATAGTATTTAGTTTTTTAGCTCAGAGTCTCGTCTTATAGATTTTGTTTTATTTCTAGTTTAGTTTAGTTAGGTTTAGAAGCTTGTAGTTTCAACTGATATACTTCTCGTTGAGTGTTAGTGTTTTTTAGTTACGTGTTTGTAGTTTTATATACTTTATCCATAGACAATCTTTCAATTTTTATTTATTGTTTAGTTTAGTTTTATTTAAGAGTTTAGAGTTTTTAGCTTATACTATTAGCTTAGAGTTTTTGTTAGAGTTCTAGTTTAGTTTAGTTACAGTTAAGAATTTATAGTTTTAGCTTAGAGTCATAGATTAGAGTTTTACTTAAAGTTCTAGTTTAGTTAAGTTTTAGTTAAGACTTTAGAGTTTTAGCTTAGAGTCTTATCTCAGAGTTTATGTTAGAGTTCTAGTTTATTTTAGTTTAAGTGTATAGTTTAGAGTTTTTAGATGATAATCATATAGAGTTTTGTATGTTGTAGTTGTATTTTAGTACTGTTATATTTTAGAGTTTAGAGTTTTATCTTATAGTCTTAGCTTATAGTTTTTGATATACTTCAAGTTTAGTTTAGTAATAGTTAAGAGTTTAGAGTTTTAGCTTATAGTCTTAGCTTAGAGTTTTTTTTAGAGTTCTAGTTTAGTTTAGATATAGTTAAGAGTTTGGTGTTTTACCTTAGAGACTTAGCTTAGAGTTTTAGTTTAGTTTAGTTTTAGTTAAGAGTTTAGAGTTTTAGCTTAGAGTCTTATCTTAGAGTTTTTGTTAGAGTTCTAGTTTAGTTATAGTTAAGAGTTTAGAGTTTTTAGCTTAGAGTCTTAGTTTAAATTTTTTTTTTGTATTTCTAGTTTAGTTTAGAGTTTTAGCTTAGACTTAGAGTTTTAATTATAGTTATTGTTTATTTTAGTTTTAGTTAAGAGTTTAGAGTTTTAGCTTAGAGTCTTAGCTTAGAGTTTTTGTTAGAGTTCTAGTTTAGTTTAGTTTTAGTTAAGAGCTTTGAGTCTTAGCTTAGAGTTTTTGTTAGAGTTCTAGTTTAGTTTAGATATAGTTAAGAGTTTGGAGTTTTACCCTAGAGACTTAGCTTACAGTTTTAGTTTAGTTTAGTTTTAGTTAAGAGTTTAAAGTTTTTTAGCTGAGTCTTAGCTTAGAGTTTTTGTTAGAGTTTTAGTTTAGTTTTAGTTAAGAGTTTGGTGTTTTACTTTACAGTCATAGCTTAGAGTTTTAGTTAGAGTTCTAGTTTAGTTTAGTTTTAGTTAAGAGTTTAGAGTTTTAGCATAAAGTCTTAGCTTGGAGTTTTTATTAGAGTTCTAGTTTTTTTTAGTTTTATTTAATATATTTAGATTAGAGTCTTAGCTTATAGTTTTTGTTGAAGTTATATTTTATTTCATTTTTATTTAAGATTTTAGTTTCTTTTATTAGAGTATTATCTTATAGATTTTTTTAGATTTTAAGTTTATTTTAGTAATATTTAAGAGTTTAGATTTTTAGCTTAGAGTCTTAGCTTAGAGTTTTTGTTAGAGTTCTAGTTTAGTTTAGATATAGTTAAGAGTTTGGAGTTTTACCTTAGAGACTTATCTTAGATTTTTAGTTTCGTTTATTTTTTGTTAAGAGTTTAGAGTTTTTTAGATTATAGTCTTAGCTTAGAGTTTCAGTTAGAGTTCTAGTTTAGTTTAGTTTTAGTTAAGAGTTTAGAGTTTTACCATAGAGTCTTAGCTTAGAGTTCTAGTTAGAGTTGAAGTTTAGTTTAGTTACAGTTAAGAATTTAGAGTTTTAGCTTAGAGTCATAGCTTAGAGTTTTACTTAAAGTTGTAGTTTAGTTAAGTTTTAGTTAAGAGTTTCGAGTATTAGCTTAGAGTCTTACCTTAGAGTTTTTGTTAGAGTTCTAGTTTAGTTTAGTTTTAGTTAAGAGTTTAGAGTTTTAGCTTAGAGTCTTAGCTTAGAGTTTTTGTTAGAGTTCTAGTTTAGTTTAGAAACTAGAGTCTTAGCTTAGAGTTTTAGCTTAGAGTTTTAGTTAGAGTTTTAGTTTAGTTTAGTTTTAGTTAAGAGTTTAGAGTTTTACTATAGAATCTTAGCTTAGAGTTCTAGTTATAGTTGAAGTTTAGTTTAGTTAAAGTTAAGAATTTAGAGTTTTAGCTTAGAGTCATAGCTTAGAGTTTTACTTAAAGTTGTAGTTTAGTTAAGTTTTAGTTAAGAGTTTCGAGTATTACCTTAGAGTCTTACCTTAGAGTTTTTGTTAGAGTTCTAGTTTAGTTTAGTTTTATTTAAGAGTTTAGAGTTTTAACTTAGAGTCTTAGCTTAGAGTTTTATTTAGAGTTAGATTTTAGTTTATTTATATTTAATAATTTAGAGTTTTATATTATATTCATAGATTATATTATTATTTAAATTTATAGTTTATTAAATTTATAGTTAATAGTTTAGAGTTTTAACTTAGAGTCATAGCTTATAGTTTTAGGTAGAGTTCTAGTTCAGTTTAGTTTTAGTTAAGAGTTTAGAGTTTTAGCTTAGAGTCTTAGCTTATAGTTTTTGTTAGATTTCTAGTTTATTTTACTTTTAGTTAAGAGTCTCGAGTTTTTAGCTTAGAGGCTTAGCTTATAGTTTCTGTTAAAGTTCTAGTTTAATTTAGTTCTAGTTAAGAGTTTAGAGTTTTAACTTAGAGTCTTAGCTTATAGTTTGTGTTAGAGTTCTAGTTTAGTTTATTACTAGTTAAGAGTTTAGAGTTTTAGCTTAGAGTTTTCGTTAGAGTTCTACTTTAGTTTAGTTATAGTTAAGAGTTTGGTTTTTTACCTTAGAGACTTAGCTTAGAGTTTTAGTTTAGTTTAGTTTTAGTTAAGAGTTTAGAGTTTTAGCTTAGAGTCTTATCTTAGAGTTTTTGTTAGAGTTCTAGTTTAAATTAGTTTTAGTTAAGAGTTTAGAGTTTTTAGCTTATAGTCTTAGTTTAGAGTTTTTTGTTGAAGTTCTAGTTTAGTTTAGAGTTTTAGCTTAGACTTAGAGTTTTAGTTAGAGTTCTAGTTTAGTTTTAGCTAAGAGTTTAGAGTCTTAGCTTAGAGTCTCAGCTTAGAGTTTTAGTTGGAGTTCTAGTTTGGTTTAGTTTTAGTTAAGAGTTTAGAGTTTTAGCTTACAATTATATCTTAGTGTTTTTGTTAGAGTTATAGTTTAGTTTAGAAATAGTTAAGAGTTTGGAGTTTTAACTTAGCGACTTAGCTTAGAGTTTTAGTTTAATTTAGTTTTAGTTAAGAGTTTAGAGTTTTAGCTTAGAGTCTCAGATTAGAGTTTTTGTTAGAGTTCTAGTTTAGTTTACTTTTAGTTAAGAGTTTAGTTTTTTTAGCTTAGAGTGTTAGTTTAGAGTTTTTGTTGAAATTCTAGTTTAGTTTAGTTTTAGTTTAGAGTTTTAGCTTAGACTTAGAGTTTTAATTAGAGTTCTAGTTTAGTTTAGTTTTAGTTAAGAGTTTAGAGTTTGTAGCTTAGAGTGTTAGCTTAGTTTTATTTAGAGTTCTACTTTATTTTATTTTAAGTTAAGAGTTTAGAGTTTTACCATAGAGTCTTAGCTTAGAGTTTTAGTCAGAGTTAAAGTTTAGTTTAGTTGCAGTTAAGAATTTATATTTTTAGCTTAGAGTCATAGCTTAGAGTTTTAATTTAAGTTATAGTTTGGTTAAGTTTTAGTTAAGAGTTTTGAGTTTTAGCTGAGACTTCCCTTAGAGTTTTTATTACAGCTCTAGTTTAGTTTAGTTTTAGTGAAGAGTGTCGATTTTTACCATAGAGTATTAGCTCAGAGTTTTTGTTAGAGTTATAGTTTAGTTTAGTTATAGTTAAGAGTTTGATTTTTTAACTTTGAGTTTCAGGTACAATTATAGTTTAATTTAATTTTAGTTAAGAACTTGGTGTTTTACCTTATAGTTCTATCATAGAGTTTTAGTTAGAGTTCTAGTTTAGTTTAGTTTTAGTTAAGATTTTAGAATTTTAGCTTAGAGTCTTAGCTTAGAGTTTTTGTTAGAGTTCTAGTTCAGTTTAATTTTAGCTAAGAGTTTGAAGTTTTACCTTAGAGTTGCAGTTGGAGTTCTCGTTTTGTTTAGTTTTACTTAAGAGTTTAGTGTTTTACCTTAGAGTCTTAGCTTAGAGTTTTAGTTAGAGCTCTAGTTTAGTTTAGTTTTAGTTAAGAGTTTAGAATTTTAGCTTAGAGCCTTAGCGTAGAGTTTTTGTTAGATTTCTAGTTTAGTTTAATTTTAGTTAAGAATTTTTTGTTTTAACTTTGAGTTTCAGTTAGAGTTCTAGTTTAGTTTACTTTTAGTTAAGAGTTTGGTGTTTCACCTTAGAGTCTTAGCTTAGAGTTTTAGTTAGAGTTCTAGTTTAGTTTTAGTTAAGACATTAGAATTTTAGCTTAGATTCTTAGTTTAGAGTTTTTATTAGAGTTTTAGTTTATTTTAGTTTTAGTTAAGAGATTAGAGTTTTTAGCTTAGATTCTTAGCTTAGAGTTTTTGTTGAAGCTCTATTTTAGTTTAGTTTTAGTTAAGAGTTTAGAGTTTTAGCTTAGAGTCTTAGCTTAGAGTTCTTGTTAGAGTTGAAGTTTAGTTTAGTATTAGTTAAGAGTTTAGAGTTTTAGCTTAGAGTTTTTGTTAGATTTCTAGTTTAGTTTAGATATAGTTAAGCGTTTGGAGTTTTACCTTCGAGACTTAGCTTAGAGTTTTTAGTTTAGTTTAGTTTTAGTTAAGAGTTTAGAGTTTTTTAGCTTAGAGTCTTAGCTTAGAGTTTTTGTTAGAGTTCTAGTTTAGTTTAGTTTTAGCTAAGAGTTTGGTGTTTTAACTCTGAGTCTTAGATTAGAGTTTTAGTCAGAGATCTAGTTTAGTTTCGTTTTAGTTAGGAGTTTAGTATTTTAGCTTATATTCTTATCTTAGAGTTTTTGTTAGAGTTGAAGTTTAGTTTAGTAACAGTTAAGAGTTTAGAGTTTTAGCTTAGAGTCTTAGCTTAGAATTTTTGTTAGAGCTCTAGTTTAGTTTAGATATAGTTAAGAGTTTGGAGTTTTACCCTAGAGACTTAGCTTACAGTTTTAGTTTAGTTTAGTTTTAGTTAAGAGTTTCGAGTTTTTTAGCTTAGAGTCTTAGCTTAGAGTTTTTGTTAGAGTTCTAGTTTAGTTTTAGTTAAGAGTTGGTGTTTTACATTATAGTCTTAGTTTAGAGTTTTAGTTAGAGTTCTAGTTTATTTTAGTTTTAGTTAAGAGTTTAGAGTTTTAGCTTAGAGTATTAGCTTAGAGTTTTTGTTAGGGTTCTAGTTTAGTTTAGTTTTAGTTAAGAGTTTTGAGTTTTTAGCTTAGATTCTTAGCTTAGAGTTTTTGTTGAAGTTCTAGTTTAGTTTAGTTTTAGTTAAGAGTTTAGAATCTTAGCTTATAGTCTTAACTTAGAGTTTTTGTTAGAGTTTAAAGTTTAGTTTTAGTAATAACTTAAGAGTTTAGAGTTTTAGCTTAGAGTCTCAGCTTAGAGTTTTTGTTAGAGTTCTAGTTTAGTTTACTTTTAGTTAAGAGTTTAGTTTTTTTAGCTTAGAGTGTTAGTTTAGAGTTTTTGTTGAAATTCTAGTTTAGTTTAGTTTTAGTTTAGAGTTTTAGCTTAGAATTAGAGTTTTAATTAGAGTTCTAGTTTAGTTTAGTTTTAGTTAAGAGTTTAGAGTTTGTAGCTTAGAGTCTTAGCTTAGTTTTATTTAGAGTTCTACTTTAGTTTAGTTTTAGTTAAGAGTTTAGAGTTTTACCATAGAGTCTTAGCTTAGAGTTTTAGTTAGAGTTAAAGTTTAGTTTAGTTACAGTTAAGAATTTAGAGTTTTAGCTTAGAGTCATTGCTTAGAGTTTTACTTAAAGTTTTAGTTTGGTTAAGTTTTAGTTAAGAGTTTCGAGTTTTAGCTGAGTCTTAGCTTAAAGTTTTTATTACAGTTCTAGTTTATTTTAATTTTATCTGAGAGTTTAGAGTTTTAGCCTGGAGTGACAGCTTAGAGTTTTTTTTAGAATTTTAGTTTAATTTAGTTTTAATTATGAGTTACGAATTTTACCTTTGATTATTTGTTAGAGTTCAATTTTGTCGTAGTTTTATTTACGAGTTTAGAGTTTTACCTATAGAGTCTTAGCTTAGAGTTTTAGTTAGAGTTGAAGTTTAGTTTAGTTACAGTTAAGAGTTTAGAGTTTTAGCTTAGAGTCATAGCTTAGAGTTTTACTTAAAGTTGTAGTTTAGTTAAGTTTTAGTTAAGAGTTTAGAGTTTTAGCTTAGAGTCTTAGCTTAGAGTTTTTGTTAGAGTTCTAGTTTAGTTTAATTTTAGTTAAGAGTTTGATGTTTTAAGTCTTAGCTTAGAGTTTCAGTTAGAGTTCTAGTTTAGTTTACTTTTAGTTACGAGTTTGGTGTTTCACCTTAGAGTCTTAGCTTAGAGTTTTAGTTAGAGTTCTAGTTTAGTTTTAGTTAAGACATTAGAATTTTAGCTTAGAGTCTTAGCTTAGAGTTTTTGTTAGAGTTTTAGTTTATTTTAGTTTTAGTTAAGAGTTTAGAGTTTTTAGCTTAGAGTCTTAGCTTAGAGTTTTTGTTGAAGTTCTAGTTTAGTTTAGTTTTAGTTAATAGTTTAGAGTTTTAGATTAGAGTCTTAGCTTAGAGTTTTTGTTAGAGTTGAAGTTTAGTTTAGTAATAGTTAAGAGTTTATAGTTTTAGCTTAGATTCTTAGCTTAGAGTTTTTGTTAGAGTTCTAGTTTAGTTTAGATATAGGTAAGCGTTTGGAGTTTTACCTTCGAGACTTAGCTTAGAGTTTTTAGTTTAGTTTAGTTTTAGTTAAGAGTTTAGAGTTTTTTAGCTTAGAGTCTTAGCTTAGAGTTTTTGTTAGAGTTCTAGTTTAGTTTAGTTTTAGTTAAGACTTTGGTGTTTTTACCTTAGAGTCATAGCTTAGAGTTTTTAGTTAGAGTTCTAGTTTAGTTTAGTTTTAGTTAAGAGTTTAGAATTTTAGCTTAGAGTCTTAGCTTAGAGTTTTTGTTAGAGTTCTAGTTTAGTTTAGTTTTAGTTAAGAGTTTAGTAGTTTATAGTCTTAGCTTAGAGTTTTTGTTGAGAGCTCTAGTTTAGCTTAGTTTTAGTTAAGAGTTTATAGTTTTAGCTTAGAGTCTTAACTTTTAGTTTGTGTTAGAGTTCTAGTATTAGTTTAGTTTTAGTTAAGAGTTTAGAGTCTTAGCTTAGAGCTATATTTAGAGTTGAAGTCTAGTTTAGTTATAACTAAGAGTTTAGAGTTTTTAGATTAGAGTCTTAGTTTAGAGTTTTTGTTAGAGTTTTAGTTTACTTTAGTTAAGAGTTTAGAGTTTTATCATAGAGTCATAGGTTAGAGTTTTTGTTGAAGTTGAAGTTTAGTTTAGTCACAGTTAAGAATTTAGTTTTTAGCTTAGAGTCTTAGATTAGAGTTTTACTTAGAGTTCTAGTTTAGTTTAGTTAAGAGTTTATAGTTTTATATTAGAGTCTTAGCTCAGAGTTTTTGTTGAAGTTCTAGTTTAGTTTAGTTAAGAGTTTAGAGTTCTACCTTAGAGTCTTAGCTTTGAGTTTTACTTAGAGTTGAAGTTTATTTTAGATATAGTTAAGGGTTTAGAGTTTTAGCTTGGAGTCTTAGCTTAGAGTTTTAGTTAGAGTTCTAGCTTAGTTTAGTTTTAGTTAAGAGTTTAGTGTTTTACCTTAAAGTCTTAGCTTAGAGTTTTAGTTAGAGTTCTAGTTTAGTTTAGTTTTAGTTAAGAGTACGCACGCGTACGTATTCTAACCTAACCTAACTTAACCTAACCTAACTTGATCTAGCCTAACCTAACCTAACCATACTCGCTGGAAAATCCCCCCATGTCGACTTTGTGCCAGTTAGATTATGTTAGCTTATCATGAACTCCAAGGTGAAACTCCAAACTCTTAACTAAAACTAAACTAAACTAAAACTCTAACAAAAAGTCTATGCTAAGAATAAAATATAAGAACTCTAAACTCTTAATTAAAACTGAAATGCACTAGATCTCTAACAAAAACTCTAATCTAAGACTCTAAGCTAAAAAACTCTAAACTCTTAAATATTACTCAGCTAAACTTAAACTCTAAATAGAACTCTAATGTATTACTCTAAGCTAAAACTTTAAAATACTAACTAAAAATAAACTAAACTAGAACTTAAACAAAAACACTAATCTAAGACTATAAGATAAAAACAATAAACTCTTAACTAAAACTAAACTAAACTAGAACTCTAACAAAAACTCTAAGCTAAGACTCTAAGCTAAAATTCTAAACTCTTAACTAAAACTAAACTAAACTAGAACTCTAACTAAAACTCTAAGCTATGACTATAAGCTAAAATTCTAAACTCTTAATTAAAACTAAACTAAACTAGAATTCTAACCAAAACTCTAAGCTAAGACTCTAAGCTAAAAACTCTAAACTCTTAACTAAAACTAAACTAAACTAAAACTCTAAGCTAAGTCTCTAAGGTAAAACTCCAAACTCTTAACTATATCTAAACTAAACTAGAACTCTAACAAAAACACTAAGCTAAGACTCTAAGCTAAGACTCTAAGCTAAAACTCTTAACTATATCTAAGCTAAACTTGAACTCTAGCTCGAACTATAAGCTAAGACTCTAAGCTAAAAATCTAAGCTCTTAACTAAAAGTAAACTAAACTAGAACTTCAACAACACCTATATGCTAAGATTCTAGGTTAAAACTCTAAACTCTTAATTAGAAGTAAACCTAACTAAAATTCTAACAGAAACTCTAAGCTAAGACTCTAAGCTAAAACTCTAAACTCTTAACTAAAACTTAACCAAACTACAACTTTAAGTAAAACTATAATCTAAGACTCTAAGCTAAAACTCTAATATCTTAACTGTAACTAAACTAAACTAGAACTCTAAATAAAACTTTAAGCTAAGACTCTACGCTAAAAACTCTAAACTCTTAACTAAAACTAAACTAAACTAGAACTCTAACAAAAACTCTAAACTAAGACTCTAAGCTAAAAAACTCTAAACTTTTAACTAAAACTAAACCAAACTAAAACTCTAAGCTAAGTCTCTAAGGTAAAACTTCAAACTCTTACCTATAGCTAAACTAAACTAGAACTATAACAAAAACTCTAAGCTAAGATTCTAAGATAAAACTCTAAACTCTTAACTATAACTAAACTAAACTACAACTCTAACAAAAACTCTAAGCTAGACTCTAAGGTAAAACTCTAAACTCTTAACTAAAACTAAACTAAACTAGAATTTAAACAAAAACTATAAGATAATACTCTAAGCTAAAAACTAAACTATTAACTATTACTAAACTAAACTAGAACTCTAACAAAAACTCTAAGCTAAGACTCTAAGCTAAAACTCTTAACTTTTAACTAAAACTAAAGTAAACTTCAACTCTAACTAAAACTCTAAGTTAAGACTCTAAGGTAAAACTCTAAACTTTTAACTAAAACTAAACTAAACTTCAACTCTAACTAAAACTCTTAGCTAAGACTATAATCTAAAACTCTTAACTAAAACTAAACTAAACTATAACTCTAACAAAAACTATAAGCTAAAATTATAATCTAAAAACTCTAAACTCTTAACAAAAACTAAACTAAACTTGAACTCAAACAAAAACTCTAAGCTCAGACTCTAAGCTAAAACTCTAAACTCTTAACTAAAGTAAACTTCAGCTCTAAATAAAACTAAGCTAAGACTCTAGGCTAAAACTCTATGCCAATGGGCTAAAGAAAAAACCTGAAAAATGTTGGATAATTTCTAAGTCTAAAAAATTCAGTCCGAAAAAAACTTAAAAAAATTCATTAAGCAAGGGGGAATGGAAGGCCTCGGTGGGGCTTTGGGGTTGCGGGGGCCCGGGGGGTTCCTTCGGGGTTGGGGTAGGGGGATCGGAGCCCTTTGGGGTCGGGCTAGAGGACCTCACAACACTGTTCAAATACAACTTGTGTATTATAACGACCACAGAGTTTCACCCTCAAATCCTCTTCTAAAACATCTTCTAAAATCATCTTTTAAAATGTCTCTAACTGTTTCGCCGAAGTAATTCCCCTTTCTTGAATCAATAATTCCCCTTAGAAACAACAAATTAATTCCCCTTTCGTGAATCAATAATTCCCCGTAGAAACAACAAATTAATTCCCCTTTCTTGAATCAATAATTGCCCTTAGAAACAACAAATTAATTCCCCTTTCGTGAATCAATAATTCTCCTTAGAAACAACAAATTAATTCCCCTTTTCTGAATCAATAATTCCTCTTAGAAACAACAAATTAATTCCCCTTTCGTGAATCAATAATTCCCCTTAGAAACAACAAATTAATTCCCCTTTCGTGACAAATCAATCAGCCTTGACATCACCCGTCAGACATTAAAAAACTTCACCCAGAAAAAATTCTCCTGGACGAACACCAAAGACATTAATAAACTTCGCCCGGAGACAATTCTCCTTGGATATACATCAAAGTGAGAAAAATCCTGTTTTTTCATTCTCAGTGAGAAAAACGTGTTCTCCCTGGAGATTCCATGCCCATATATGGTGTGGGATTGGGACTCACAGCACAGGTGTTCTCCCTAGGGACTCTATCCCCATATATGGTGTTCGTACCGGACTATAAGATAGCTTTCTACTGGCTAGTCCATGGCAATGCATGCCACCCGGGCAAACTATGGATGGCATACGATACCCTCTGGCAATTTCATTACTCCAAAGGCATTTACAAATATTTTCATAAGAAAAATATGCTTTTAATTCCATTGATTTGTGTTTTAGCAATCCACCCTCAACATGATGCCTCAATGGCAATTCATGCGACACTACCAAACAATTACTGCTCTGAGACACCCTCTGGCACTCCCTTCATCATTCCTAAGACATTTTTCAGACATTTCTTGTTAAAAATATGCTTCAATTGGATCATTCAAGATTTTGCAAGCCAAGCTTATCATGATGCTCATTAAAACATTCCACACCACCATGACATTACGTGCCTACCCTTCCGGCATCCATGTGCTTTCACCCACTCATCCCCCCTCTAGGACATTTTCAACCTTCTCATTCTGAAAATAAGCTCATGAATCTAAATTAAACACTGTTGTTTTTTTTAACAGCGGGAACTCGACATTTCATTGCTAGAACGTGTTACTCACAGCAATTCACGCCACAATGGCAATACTATTACTGCTCTGTGACACCCTCTGACACCCTCCTTCATCATAAACAATTTTCAGATATTTCTTGTTAAAAATTATGCCTCAATCTGGCGATTCAAGTTTTCCCAACCCTTCTCAACATTGTATACCATGTCAATTCACACCAATGTGGCATTACACACCTCCACATCCGTCATCCCGATGGCACCACTCCTTTTCACCCCCTAAGACATTTTCAACCGTTTCACTCCGAAAATAAGCTAGTGAATCTAAATTAAACACTGTTTTTACTTGAACAGCGGAACTAACCATTTCATTACTAGAGTATAATACTCCAAGTAATTTATGCAACAATGCCACGCTATTATTGCTCTGTGACACCCTCTGACATCACATCATGACCTCCAAGGCATTTTCCAGAAATTTCTTGTTAAAACATTATGCTTCAATCCATCGATTCAAGTTTTCGCAACTCAACCCTACATGATACACCATGTCCGTCAGACCACCGTGGCAATATTCCATTACTTATGAAGCTAAGAGATGAAAGGAAATAATAAATGAAAAATAAAACCAAAAAAGGATGAGAAAACGAGGATTTTGTCAGCCAGTGGTAAAATATGAAGACGAAAAACAAGCAAATATTTGGACAAGGACCTCCGCCAAGTCGTCCTCAGTGCTCAACAAAAAAAAAGAAAAAAGACAAAAAAAAACAACAAGAATCTAACCTTTTGGAGTTTACTCCACAAGATCCGAACAGATGCTGGATGAAAGACCAAGCCGAAATCAATGAAAAAAGGGATTTACTGAAGAGATTGGGCAAGAATGTTTTGCCTCTTAATACTTTTTGCTCTTCTGCAATTTTGGTTTTCATTAGATATGTTAATAGGTTCTTTTAAATTTGATTGAGTGAAAATATCAATTGACTCTTTCAGTATTACATTGTTATAAATTGGACTTAATGAAATGTCTCCGGTGTCTCTATTTATAACCAAATTTCTGTTTATATATTTTTTTATCTCAATTGCCTCTTTAAAAGATTGCGGTAGGCCATTTACAGTAGATATTAAAGTTGTCTCCTCTAAAAGAACAAGATGTGTAGGATTTTCGAAAATATGCTGGGCCAAGACGGAATCAAAGTTGTCATTTTTATTTTTCCTTTCCCAGGGACTTATCTATTGAAATTTTGTGTTCACGCAAACTTTCACCAAGTTGTGGATGGTTCCTGTCAATGTAAAATTTCCCACATGAACACGGGACTCTGTAGACACCACTACCCAGTACATGGTCGGATTTATCTTTTCCTGAGTTGAAAAAATGTTCAACTTTTTGTTCACTTTTGAAAGAAACAGAGAGATTGTATTTATTTCAAGTTTTTCCATGTTTATCACTAAGTTTTGAAATGTGTGGTAGAGTGGTGAAAGTTTTTTTCTCAATTGCCGGAATAACTGAATCAAGGGCAACGGGCTCCCTATTTTCTTGTTTTATCTTTTTTAATCGTCTCTCTATGATATATTTAAAAAGGTTATATATCATAGATAGAGTTTCTTGATTACTAGCACACATTCACCATTCTTACCACATGAATTTTCCGTTTTTACATATTTTCATCGAAAAAAGCAACAAATTCTACATTTTTTACGGTTAGGCACGTGAAACCTCAACACTAAGGTTCTTTGATATGCTGTATTTGATGCGGTAACTTTTACCAAGACCCGTTGCAGCCTTTTAGGGGGGTGTTTCCGCCTTTTTCGAAAAATAAAATTTACTTCAATAGAATAAAAAACTTAGATTACAGGCAAAATTCTTGAGGATTTTTCACTGGCACAGTGAATAGCCAAGATTTTCTACAATTTTCCCCCTGACTCTTCACAAAATTGTGAAGTTGTTTGACTACTAGCACACATTCACCAATCTTACCACATCGAATTTTCCATTTTTACATATTTTCATCATAAAAGCAACTGATTCTACATTTCTTGTGGATAGGCGCGTGAAACCTCAACACTAAGGTTCTTTGATGTGCTTTATTTAGTTCTGTAACTCTTTCTCTTCTTCAGAAAAAATCCAGAACAGAGCTTGATCTTTTTCTCCTCCTGAAGAAGATTCAGAATAAGAGTTTAACGTCTTTCTGTTCTTCGGAAAAAATCAAAATGGAACTTTAACATTTATATTCCATGTAAAAATCCAGAATAGGAATTTTCTTCTCTTCTTTGAGAAAATTCGGAAATTAAGTGGAACTTTCTCTCTTCGGAAGAAATTCAGAATCGAAGTGAAAAGTCTTCCATCTTCTACTGAAAATTCAGAAGTGAAGTGAGACTTCTTTCTCTTCACCTAAAAAATTTAGAAGTGAAGTGAGACTTCTTTTTCTTCTTTGAAAAAATTCAGAACAGAACTGGAACTATTTCTATTCTCTGTAAAAATTTTCAATCGAAATGTAACTTTTTTCCCTTCCTTGAGAAAATTCAGAAGAGAACTTGAACTTTACTTCTCTTCGTTAAGAAAATTGGGAAACTGAAGTGGAACTTTTTTCTCTTCTTAGGAAAACTCAGAACTGAACTGTAACTTTTTTCTATCTTCTACCAAAAATTCGGTTTAACATTTTTTCTCTTCTCCGTAAAAATTTCAGAGTCGAACCTTAGAACTTTCTCACTTCCTTGGAAAAATCCAGAAAAGAAGTTGAACTTTTTTTTGTTCTTTGAAAAATTCAGAACAGAAGTGGAACTTTTTTATCTTCGTTGGTGAATCACAGAACGGGAGTATATATTTTTTTCGTCTTTGAAAAAATCAGAATTGAAGTGTAACATTATTCTCTTCTCCAGAAAAATTCAGAAGAGAGCCTAAACGCTTCTTCTCTTCTTTGAAAAATTCAGAAATGAAGTTTAACGTTTTTTTCTTCTCTGGAAAAAATTCAGAATTGAAGTTTAACATTTTTTCACTTCCATGGAAAAATCAAGAAGAGAAATTGATTTGTTTTCTTCTTTGAAAAATTCAGAATAGAAATGGAACTTTTTTTTATCTTCGTTGCTGAGTCAGAGAACCGGATTATATCTTTTTCTCTTCTTTCAAAAAATTCAGAATTGAAGTGTAACATGTTTCTCTTCGCCAGAAAAAAACAGAAGAGAACTTGAACTTTCCTTCTCTTCTTTGAGAAAATTCAGAACTTAAGTAGAACTTTTTCTTCGTTGACGGAACTCAGAACAGATGTTTAACTTTTTTTCTCCTCTTTGAAAAATTCAGAATTGAAGTTTTACATTTTTTTTCTTCTCTGGAAAAAATTCAGATTCAAACCTTCGAATATTTCACTTCCATGGAAAAATCCAGAAGAGAACTTGAAATATTCTCTCATCGTTGGAAAAATTCCGAACTAAAGTGGAACTTTCACTCTTCTTAGGAAAAGTCAGAACTGAACTCTAAATTTTCTATCTTCTACCAAATATTCAGAGTCGAAGTTTAACTTTTTTCTCTTCATTGGAAAAAATTCACAATTGAACATTAACATTTTTCTCTTCTATGGATATTTAGAAGTGAAATGAGACTTCTTTTTCTTCTTTGAGAAAATTCAGAATTGAACTGGAACTATTTCTGTTCTCTGGAAAAATTCGGAATCGAAATGTAACTTTCTTGAAAAAAATCAGAAGAGAACTTGAACTTTAATCTCTTCGTTGAGAAAATTCCGAACTAAAGTCAAACTTTCTCTCTTCTTAGGAAAACTCAGAACTAAAGTGTTATTTCTTATATCTTCTACCAAAAATTTAGAGTCGAAGTTCAACATTTTTCTCTTCATTGGAAAAAAATTCACAATTGAACAATAAGCTTTTTCTCTTCTATTGAAACTCAGAAGAGAACTTGAACTTTTCCTCACTGCTTTGAGAAAACTCAGAATTAAAGTGGATTTTCTCTCATCTTTGGAAACAATTCAGATTCAAAGCATAATTTTTTCCATCTTCTACAGAAAATTTATAGGTGAGAGTTCTTTTTCTTCATTGAGAAAATTCAGAAGAGAACTTGAACTTTTTTTTTCTCGTCGTTTAGAAAATTCCAAATTGAACTAGAACTATTCCTATTCTTCGGAAAAAATCACAATTGAACATTAACATTTTTCTCTTCAATAGAAAAATTCAGAAGAGAGCTTGAACTTTTCTTCTCTTTTTTGAAAATTCTAGAATTTGTTGCTTTTTCCGATGAAAATATGTAAAAAATAGAAAATTCAAAGGGGTAAAATTGATGAATGTGTGCTATATGTCAAGCAACCTCACAATTACGTGAGGATTCAGGGGGGAATCTTAGAAAATCTTGGTTATTCACTGCATCAGTGAAAAATCCTCGACAATTTTGACTGTAATCTTAGTTCTGTATTCTACTGCAGCAAATTTGATTTTTGAAAAAAAGTTGGAAACATTCGCAAAGGATATAACGGGTCTTGATAAAGGTTACAACATCAATTACAGTACATCAAGAACCTTAATGTTGAGGTTTCATGCGGCTATCCAAAAGAAATGTAGAATTTGTTGCTTTTTCGATGAAAATATGTAAAAATAGAAAATTCAACGTGGTAAGATTGGTGAATGTATGCTGGTAGTCCAAGAACTTCACAATTTCATGAAGAGTCAGGGGGAAATCTTAGAAAATCTTGGTTATTCATTGTATCAGTGAAAAATCCTCGACAATTTTGCCTATGATCTAAGTAAATCTTTCGAACAAAATTTGATTTTGAAAAAGGTGGAAACAATCGCAAAGGAAATAACGGGTGTTGATAAGAGCTGAAGCATCAAATACAGTACATCAAAGAACCTTAATGTCGAAGTTTCACGAACCTATCCACAGGAAATGTAGAATATGTTGCTTTTTCGATGAAAATATGCAAAAAACAGAAAATGCAACGTGGTATTATTGGTGAATGTGTGCTAGTAGTCAAACAAGTTCAGAATTCCATGAAGAGTCAGGGTGAAAATCTTAGAAAATTTTGGTTATTCACTATATCAGTGAAAAATCCTCGACAATTTTGCCTGTAATCTAAGTTTTGTTTTCTATTGAAGAAAATTTGATTTTGGAAAAGAGGGAAACACTGTCAATGGGTGTAACCTGTCATGATAAGAGTTACAGCATCAATTACAGGACATCAAAGAATCTTAATGTTGAGGTTTCACGCCCCTATCCACAAGAAATGTAGAATTTGTTCCATTTTTAATGAAAATATGCAAAAAATGAAAAATTCAATTTGGTAAGTTTGGTGAATGTGTGCTAGTAGTCAAACAACTTCACAATTTCATGAAGAGTCAGAGGGAAATCTTAGAAAATCTTGGTTATTCAGTGGAAAAAAAACCTCGACAATTTTGCCAGTATTCTAAGTTTTGCATTCTAATGAAGCAAAGTTGATTTTTCAAAAGGGGAAACACCTCCAAAGGCTGCAAGGGTTTCGATAAAAATCACAGCATCAAATACAGCACATCAAAGAGCCTTAGTGTTGAGGTTTCACGCGCCTATCCACAAAAAATGTAAAATTTGTTGCTTTTTAAATGAAAATATGTAAAAATAGAATAATGCCACGGTGGTCTGAATTGACTTAGTGTATCACGTAAGGTTGAATTGCGAAAACTTGAATTAATGGGTTGAAATATAATTTTTAACAAGAAATGTCTGAAAAATGTCTCGGAGGTGATGATGCGATGTCAGAGAGTGCCAGAGAGCAGTAATAGCGTGGCATTATTGCATGAATGGCTTGGAGTATTACACTCTAGGAATAAAATGCCGAGTTCCACTGTTCAAGTAAAAACAATGTTTAATTTAGATTTACTAGCTTATTTTCGGAGTGAAACGGTTGAAAATGTTCTAGGGGGTGATGAGGCGTGGTGTCACGTGGATGGAGGATGTGGAGGTGTGTAATGCCACGGTGGTGTGAACTGACGTGGTGTATCACATAGGGATGAGTTTGGAAAACTTGAATCACCGGATTGAGGTATAATTATTAACAATAAATGTCTGAAAAATGTCTTAGGAATTATGAAAGGGGTGTCAGAGGGTGTCATAGAGCAATAATAGTGTTGGTATTGTGGCGTGAGTTGCTTTGAGTAACACTTTCTAGCAATAAAATGTCGAATTCACGTGTTTAAAAATAAAAAACAAAGTTTAATTTAGATTATTGTGCTTATTTTCGGAATGAGAAGGTTGAAAATGTTCTAGAGTGGAGATGAGAGGGTGACTGCACGTGGCTGCTGGAGGGGTAGGTACATAATGCCATGGTGGTGTGGAGTGTTTTGTGGAGAATCATGACAAGCTTGGCTTGCAAAAACTTGAATCATCCAATTGAAGCATAATTTTTAACAAGAAATGTCTGAAAAATGTTTTAGAAATGAAAAAACGAGTGCCAGAGGGTGCCTCAGAACAGTAAATGTCTGGTAGTATCGCATGAATTTCCATGGAGGCATCATGTTGATTGTGGATTGCTAAAACATAAATCAGTGGATATAAAAGCATATTTGTATTATGAAAATATCTGCAAATGTCTTTGGAATAATGAGAGTTTCAGAGGGTACCGTTACCATCTAGAGTTTGCCAGGGTAGCGAGACTTGCCTTGGACTAGCACACTCTAGAGCTTAAAGATAAGGTGGGAGGTGTTAAAAGAATTTTTTCCGGAGAGGGGGACTGAGTTCTAACATCCCACTCAAAGAAACGACGCAGTTTCGCTAAAAGCTCTTAATATGACTCGAATTGAACTCTGATATCAACTCCACTTTCTGGAAATGTTTCCTAGGGGGAGAGGGTTGGGCGTATTGTCATTATGGTATGAAATATTCATAGTCTTGGCTCAAAGAAACGAGGGCATTTTCGTTAAAAAATGTCTTAGCAGGGCTAAATTTGTATCTAATATCAGCCATATCCCCTGGTATTGCATGCTAGGACCCCCGGCTTTCTATAATACACGGTTCTTTTTGCATATATTACGATAAGCCTCTTTTCACGTTTTATTTTTTGTTTGTCGGGTTTTTTAACTGCTTGGCTCCCTGTTTTCAATATTGTTCGTAAATTTGTTTGAAATAAGGAAACTTTTATTTACAAAGATCTGCGTTCTTAAGATTTATTATTTAGCACCATGAAGGAGTTTACATAATTTAAGCATCTCTTCCGTCTTTACTGCTAGAAATAAATTTAGCGCTATTACCGCTTATAATAAATACCCCCGGTGTTCGTACTAATTGACGCAGTTGCACAGAAAAACAAAGGTTTCGTTCGGAATCCTGCCAGGTGTGTCATGGAATTGACAGAGGTGTGTCTTGTGACGTCACGGGGATTAATTATTTCTAGAATATAATGACTAGGACAGAATACTAGGAATGGTCTGTTAGTTGTATTGCTTGGAGTGCTTTCCCACTTTAAGAAAATTGACCCATCAAGTCCAAGTGAGGCCAAAGAAGTAAACAAGAAAAAAAATGTCAAAAAAGCATGACATGACAGTGACGGTTGCGCAATCGTTACATGACATCATGTAAAATTTGTGCTGTCGTTAGGTTACATGTGGGGATTCCGCATGGGTTCCTGACGCAAGGTTACATAAAACTATGTCAAGCATATTACACCTGACCGTTTAAGAGGTGGTAAGTTATGTGATGTCACTGGGGTCCAGCGGGGTGTGCCAAGGGGGTCCTGCCAACTGTGTTCCCTTTAATTGGACCGGTGACCGCATTTCACAGGTTTGAGGGCTTGAGGGGATGGTAGCTCCTCTTATCTGACCCTTTAAAATCTCATGTTAATTTCCTATTATTACTACTTTTGTATTACCCCCACCATACGGGAAAATCGAAAAACAATAAGGGAAATAATAGAACACCTGGGGGTGTCATGAGAAGTCTGCCAGCTGGAAACAGAGCTCCGTTTAAAATCCCTTGCTAATTTCGTATCTGACCGTTTAAAGTCGAGGGTGTGTCATGACGTCAGAGGGCACCCTTTAAAATCCCATGTTAATTTCCCTATGGATGATGCAGAAATCCTACATTAATTTGCTTATGGCTGTCACAGAAATCCAATGTTAGTTTTCCTATGAATTTTGCCTAAATCCAATGTTAATTTCCCTATTATTGCTCCTAGTCCGTTATCCAAACCATACTCCAATTAATCATACTGGAACACCTGAGAGTGTCATGGGATAGCTGCCACCTGGAAACTTGGCTGTCGTGATGTCACGGGGCATGCCTAGGAATCTAAGGAGGGCATGCCGTAGACCCTGAAATGCCCCTACTACTCAAAATTTCAGTTTCTCACTTCAATCATTGGTCAAAACGTTTAATTTTAAGCCAGTTAACAGTGCTAAATCAGTAGCGTAGTTTCCTCAAAATCGTGGGAGGGGGGGGGGTCAAATCTGGAGCCACTATTCCCAAATAAAGTGAAGGTTACACTGAAAACTGAAAAATATGTCTTATAATTCCATAAAGGTAAAGATACACTAAAGAAAACTTACTTGTTTCTGTGGACGCTTGAATTATACAGATTTGTCTTAGTTTTAAAAAGATTTTAGAAGAAACTAAATTTCAGCTGGGGGGGGATGCCAAACTAGGGTTGGGGTAGGGGGACTATGGTCCGGGAGGGGCATTTTCTTTTTGCGCCACAGAAAATTACGCCTATGTCCTAGATGTTTACCTTTTAGAACAAAAAGTAAATTTGGGTTTGTTTGTTTTTGTTGTTGTTTCTTTTAGGTCACGCAGCGACCAGGAAATTCTACTAGAACATCATGGGACCAGGCAGTAGATTGAGAACACGGCAAGAAATCTTTTTTTTGTAAGACGTTTACAGAAAAGGCCTTCCCAGCAATTCGCGAACGACTTCCTCAGGGATTATATGAGTGCTTCACAGTCCTCTACCCCTAATGTTCCTACAATCATAAGTGTAATGAAAAAACGGCAAGACTAAGCACAATTATATTCTGCGCTAAGTCTGTATATACTTTAATAATTAAGTCATTTCATTTTTATTGCTAAAGACTGTATTATAATGTTTCTAAATATAAATTTATGTTTTATAGCCCAAGTCTCAATAATTTTCGTGTTTTACAGCTTTATAGGTAAAAGCATTGCATTTTTAATTTTTGAATAAGAAAAATTGCATTTTGAATAAAAAACATTGCATTTTGAATAAAAAAAAAATTCAAAATAGTGTCTGATAGAAAGTATGGTGTCTCTGAAACTTAGAGACACCAAACCAGAATTCAGAAATAAAGTTCAAAGAGAAAAAAGAAAATCAAACAGTTCGTGGTGTAAACCTCTATTTAGTTCTTTATTTGTATGCCTTTTATATTGGCAGATGTAATGGTTTACGTAAATTCCAAAGATAGACGATAAATGTTGGTACATGGTCTTTATTAAATAACGTGAGAATACACATAGAGAAAATAAGGTAGCACAAGAAAAACTAGCTACGACGAAGGCGAAAGATGGACTGCCTTTAGAAATGAACCAAGAATATAACTTTCCTGGAACAGAAGTTCCAGGCCTGGGAACGACCCCTTTTCCACGACTAGCTTTAGTCCCAAGAGCCCCCTCCTGGACCGCTGTCGTTGACACATAAATGCCCAACTAATTAAGAAATGAGAGACCCGGAAAAGCTTCTCGAATTAATGTTAAATACTTTACAGATTCTCCCCCCTGTTTTTAGTTAAATTTCCCAAATTTGGATTATCCCCTTCTCATTAAACCCCCAAACTTTAATTGAATTCAAAACATTCCCTTCCCAAATTATTCACTTCTCGCCTACTAACATTGTACAGCATGAACTAGTAAACAATTACATAATACAAACACTACACAATACTTGCATAAGTAAAAACTTACATAGTATAAACGAACCACACTAACAACAGTAGTCAGAAACTGGATATTTTAACACTTCATTTTTCTTTCTATACTTTAAAAGAGCCTTGTTCCCCACCCCCTGAATTTGATGAGGACAAGGAAAGTTGGGGTTATGTATAAACTTTGAATTAGGGCAAAAGGAATGACCGGGAAAGGCTAATTAATCCTGAAAATACCAGCGACAAATAAATGAAATTGCAGAAACTTTAAAAATCATACCATGCTGCAATGACATTAAGATATCATTCCCAATAAAATCCTCGGTGTTTTATTGCTGCGGAACGCCTCGGTTTAGACCTATTTGGTTTTTCTCTACTAGCTTGTGGTTCGACAAATGGCAGTACTACTGTTGATATCTCTACATAACTATAAGCGCTACGCATTAAAACCATCCCGTGAGGCATCAACCTCATCCCACTGGACCACATAACCAGCCCCCTTTCCACCATTTTTTTTCTCATCCCACGGGACCTCAAAACCAGCTCCCTTTTCCTGGGTAGCCAAACCGCCCTGCGAGGAATCAGTACCATCTCGCAGTGCAACAAAAAAAAACAATCCCGTGAGGCATCAGTACCATCCGGCGGGACCTCAAAACCAGCTCCCTTTTCCTGGGTAGCCAAACCGCCCTGCGAGGAATCAGTACCATCTCGCAGTGCAACAAAAAAAAACCATACCATGAGGCAGCAGAAACATCCCACGGGACCTCAAAACCAGCTCCCTTTTCCTGGGTAGCCAAACCGCCCTGCGAGGAATCAGTACCATCTCGCAGTGCCTTCTCATTATCATTGAGTCCAAATTTCACCCTCGTCAGCGCAGAAAGAAATTCATCGGAAAAAGAAGACGTCTCTCCTTTCCCCATTATCTGTTCTTTCTGTTCATATTGCTTTGCAACCTTGTACGCATCATATAAACAAAAAAAAATTTCTGCACTATTCTCTAACAAATACCGTTTGTAGGACGGTCTGATCCCCTCCTTGAATAAATTAAGAGCAAATCTTCCTCCCTCATCCCTGGCATCATCATCATCATCCCTGGCGTCTAAGGACACCTTACATGACCTTCCTAATTTTTGCATCCTTCTATAGAATAGATATACCCTTTCATCCTTAAATTGAGCCACGCCTACAAACTCTGCAACCATTTTGCCTACTATTTTGCCTGGGGCATATACTACAAGTAATCCACTTTTAAACTTGACAAATTTATAATCGAGGGGAGTCAAATAAAAGAAATGGAAATATGCCATTTATCCTCCACTGTTTTACAAAATCAAAAGCAACCTTTTTGTTATATCCAGATTCCGCCGGATCAAATATAGAAATAATAACTGACATATTGATATCAAAACTTTAAAAAGCAATTACTCTAAAAACTTAAATATTGGTCTTAAACACCTTTTTTTTTTTTTTTTTTTTTTTTTTTACGGAAGTTCCAGGCCTGGGAACGACCCCTTTCCCACGACTAGCCTTAGTCCCAAGAGCCCCCTCCTGGACCGCTATCGTTGACACATAAATGCCCAACTAACTAAGAAATGAGATACCCGGAAAAGCTTCTCGAATTGATGTTAAATACTTTACAGTGGTAACGAACTGTAAGTAAGGAGTGACCCGGCTCAATGGTAACCGAAACTCTAGAAAACGGTGTTTTGATACAAATAGATACACCAAAAGAATCAGATTTTAATGCTGATTTCAAATATATAAGTTTCATCAAGTTTAGTCCTACCCATCAAAAGTTACGCGCCTGAGAAAATTTAGCTGATTTTCAAAAAAAGGGAGAAATGCCCTCTAAAAGTTATGGAACCTTAATGAAAATCACACCATCATATTCCGCGTATCAGAGAACCCTACTGTAGAGGTTTCAAGCTCCTATCTACAAAAATGTGGAATTTTGCATTTTTGTCCAGAAGAAAGATCACGGATGCGTGTTTATTTGTTTGTTTGTTTGTTTTTTTTTTTTTTTTTTTTCAGGGGTGATCGTATCGACCCAGTGGTCCTAGAATATCGTGGGAGGTCTCATTGGAATTGAAATTAAAAGTTCTAGTGCACTTTTTAAGTGACCAAAAAAAATGGAGGGCAACTAGGCCCCCTCCCACGCTCATTTTTTCCCAAAGTCACCTGATCAAAATTTTGAGATAGCCATTTTGTTCAGCATGTTTGAAAATATGATAAGTATGTCTTTTAGGATGACTTAATCCCCCAAAGCTCCCGGAGGGAGGGCTTAAAGTTATAAACTTTACCCAAAGTTAACATATAGTATTGGTTATTGGGAAGCATACAGACGTTTTCAGGGGATATTTTTCCTGGTAGTAGGGGGGGGAGGTGGTTGGGAGGTTATGTGGGAGGATCTTTCCATGAAGGAAGTTTTCATGGGGGAAGGGACATTGTTATGAAGGGGACACCGGACTTCCCAGCAATATTTAAAGAAAGATCAGAAATTAAATACAAAAAACCAGTTTTTCAACTGCAACAGCAGCAACATCAAAACTTTAAACGAACAGAAAATATTACATATATGATTGGGTTTACCCCCTAGTCAATACCTCGCTCTTTAAGCCAAAGATTTTTTAGTACTTTCATAAGAGCTATTTATTCTAATGAACGGCCTTTGTGATTAAGCGGTCATTTTTAAAGAATTGGAACAAAATTTGAACTTTCGCTTAAAGAGCAAGGTATTAACTAGGGAGCGAACCCTCTAATATACGTATTAAAATTATATGAATATAGAAGTTCGTTACATGAGTTAATTCGTAAGTTACGTATATTTATTACTAATAAAAACGTTCTTAAATAAAATTAAGCAAGTTTCGAGATAGCTATTTAACCCAATAAAAGTAAATTGATATGTAAATCTGTTTTTCATTATTCACATAGCGTGAGCCAAGATCAAAACCTTCATTTATTCAAAAACTTTCAAAAATTAAATAAAAAAAACAAGTTTTTTTTAACTGAAAGTAAGGATCGACATTAAAACTTAAAACGAACAGAAATTATTCCATTTATGAAAGGGGCTGTCCCCTCCTCAACGCCTCGCTCTTTACGCTAAAGTTTGACTTTCTCAAAACTCTATTTTTTTTACAATGAAAAACTTTAGCGTAAAGAGCAAGGCGTTGAGGAGGGGACAGCCTCTTTCATATACGGAATAATTTCTGTTCGTTTTAAGTTTTAATATCGCTCCTTACTTTCAGTTAAAAAAACTTGTTTTTTTTTATTTAATCACAATCAGAGGCCAAATTTGAACATAACATTGGAGCCCAGCTCTACTGGTTAATATAATATGTAAAACGTCCATCATCTACCAATTCTAAGAAAAGGCAAGACAAGGACAAAGAAAATCCAATAGAGCAAAAACAAATAAGTTCCATAACAGCTAAAATTAAAGACGATAATGCGCTTGAGATAGATAAAGAGCATCATCAGAAGTTTTAATATAGAAGTTTAATATTATTTATTTTCAGTTTTATGTTCCGGGACCATTCTGATTTCTTCCGTTGTATTGGTCAACCGCAACTATCTATGAAAAACTAAAACAAAACCATTAAATGAGTAAAAACAAAAGCTTTCAAGATGTTTATCAGAACTCTATTTTCACATAGGTGTCCAAATATACCCCACGGGTGTTCAAAATGAACATTTTTATAGAACATCTCTGTTCAGCACACCGAAAAGATTTCAAAATTGTGTTTGTTTTTTATCACTAAGAAAAAGTTAAAGATCTGTTACATGGAAGATAATCTGATGATTGATAACTTATTGACTAATCAGTCCCCTGTAGACCCCGGTGCCGTGCCGATGATGGAAGACCGGTGGCGGTGGGGCCAAAAATAGCGCGCCACGCCGTGCCGCCAGTAAGATGTCGGCGGTGCGCCACCGGCGCGATCAATGTTGACGGCAAACATTAATATTTTCATCAGTCTTTCTCAAATCACAGCTTAAATTTACAACAGATTCGAGCCTATTCATGAGTTCAAAATTCACAAGTCGCTGGCTGGAAACTGGTCTTCTTCGTTATTCATCAAGAGAAGTAGAAATCTGGTAGAAACAGACGTTTCAGAACCCTTGCATAATACGAGTAGTTGAAGTATCTATTAGCTATGTATTCTTAACATAAATAATTATCAAAATTAGTAGTTTTTTTCATCGAACATTACTGCATACAAAAATTCGAATACCGTATCACAAAATTCGTCAGTTATCTGGGTAAGAACTTTGAATATAACTTTGAACTTGGAAGCTTAACTTTTTCATATTGCCCTTTTCCTATATTTGTTTTATCACCTTTAAAGCAGTTGAAATGGGCGAATTTTGATATTGATTGTTTTTTTGTTTTTTTTTGCTCCTTTGGATTCCTAAAAAGCCTTCTTGTATTAAAAACTGGTTTTTAATAACAATTTAAAAAAAATTCATTTAAAGTTTTTTTTTGGCTTCTTTATAGAATATATGTCATGTAGGCTAAGGCTGAACTGCTGCTTTTTTATTGGTTTTGGCTGCTCTTTTGGATATTATTCATTTTGGGATTCATTCCAAATTATAAAAAGATAAATACCTAATATCAGTCAAATTATAAACTGCATCTAAAAGGAGCAAATTTATCAAATTGAAAAATACATGAGAACATTTCAATTACAATGAAACAAAAACCACTTGAAAAATATTTCAGAAAGAAGATTGTGTTTTCTATCAGGGTTCAACAATTGAGTATTAAACATTAAGAAAATCTTGTCTGAAAACAGCAAAAAGAAATCTTCAAATTTACAATTCAGCTGTAGAAACAATCTCTCGGCTGTCAATTTCAAAATCCAACTGAAGGCTGAAGCTGTATAGTAGTGAATGCGTTCTATAATTCTATTCAACTTGAAAATAAAATTCTTCACTGTGAATGATGCAAGAAATAGCGATTAGGAAACTGCATTCGAAATGACTTAAACTCATTTCATAAAGACGATTCTTTTTTTGTCAACATATGAAGAACTGTGTATATTACAATATTTACAATTGCATATTGCATCTGTCTGGTTTTTTAAACAAAGTAACAAAAGAGACGAAAATTAATGAACAAGAGAGTAGTGAAGAATTATGGTATGCAAAGTAATATTTGGCAGGGAAAGTCACTGATAATAAATCGCTAGGGGTGGCACCATGATTGCGTAATTTTCGGGGATTCGGGGAACCAAATTTTGTTTCGGGATGACGCATAGATTTTTGGGAAAATACCCGATAATTCGGGGACAGTGCAAGCCCTGCTTGATTTCTAATCAGGCAAATCGCAATGCTAAACCACACGAGAAGAAAAAGCTCCAACTTTGCGGTTCACGCAATAAAGAATTGCCGCAAAATTAATTTGAAGTCGACCGAACGCCGCCACCTCTGCCGGTGGCGGCTTGTCTGTGGCACGCCGGCGGCGGTACAACACTTTGGTGGCGTTCGACCGGGCCTCTCGTCGGTGGCGTTCGGTCGATCCGTCGGCGCGGCGCCGGGGTCTATTCACCTGATGAATGGTTTTTGCTGATGATTAACTTTAGTTAATTTTCATTTATATAGCGGAATCTTCACTGGAAATATCATCAAGAACATCTAATACCCAGTTTTTCAATATTTTTTTGGAACCATGAGCACTGACGAAACGTTAAAACATTTTCATTTGTAGGCAGAAATTTGCACATGTTTTTAATGATACCAAGGAAAAATACGGGGTCAATTAAAGTTTCCGGCGTTGGGCCACAAAACTATAAGAATATTATATTTATTTTGAAATGTAGCACACCTGAGACAGTTAGACAGATATGATGCAACAATTTTCATAGACAGCGCAATTGCCCTGCCTAAGTAGAGAACGATGTTGGAACAATGTATTACTTATTTATTTATTTTTTTTCTTTAGGCCAGGGCACTTCGTATTGAAGGAGTTGTCATAGAAACTTCGAAAAGGAATCATTCGATTTGAAATTGGAGTGGTTTGTACCCTTTTTAATAGTCGAAAGTGATTGGAAGACAGCTAACATCCTTCCACGCCCACTATTTCCCCAAACACATCCAATCAAAATTTTGAGATAGCCATTTTGTTCAGCGTCGTTGATTTCCAGATAGAAAATGTTTTTGAGGAGGACACTCCCCCACAACCCTCAGGGCAAGGGTTGTAAGTTATGCTTGGGGGCATATAAGATTTTATAGATAGCGTTGTCGTAGAAACTTCAAAAAGAGCTCATTCGATTGGAAATTCAAAGGGCTAGTTCCCTTTTTAATAGTCGAAAGTGATATGAGGGCAACTAACCCCCATCTCACGCCCACCTTTTCCCAAAACACGTCCAATCAAAATTTTGAGATAGCCACTTTGTTCAACGTAGTTGAAAGTTCTGAAAATCAGGTCTTTGAGGATTACAACCCCCACAGCCCTCAGGGCAAGGGTTATAGGCTGTGCCCTGGGGGCATATATGGTTTTCATAGAAATTGTTGTCGTAGAAACTTTAAAATGGGTTCATTTGATTGGAAATTGAAATGGTTAGTGCCATTTTCAATAGTCGAAAGTGAATGGAAGGCAACTAAAACCCCTTCCACGTCCACGATTTCCCCAAACACATCCAATAAAAATTTTGAAATAATCATTTTGTTGAATGTAGTTGCAAGTTTTGGAACTTATATCTTTGAGCAGGAACTCCCCCCACACTCATCAGGGCAAGATTTATAAGCTATGCCCTGGGGGCATGTGAAGTTTTTATTTAAGGAGTTGTCGTAGAAACTTCAAAAGGGCTCATTCGATCGGAAATTCAAAGGGCTAGTGCTCTTTTTAATCGTCGAAAGTGATTGAAGAACAAGTAACCCCCTTCTCACGCCCACCTTTTCCCCAAACACATCCAAGCAAAATTTTGAGATAGCCATTTTGCTCAACGTAGTTGAAAGTTTTGGAAATTAGATCTTTAAGGTTGACAGCCCCCCCCCCCACACACACACACACACAGCCCTCAGGGCAAGGATTGTAAGTTATGCCCTGAGGGTATATAAGCTTTTTATAGAAAGCGTGGTTGTGGAAACTTCAAAAAGGGCTTATTCGATTGGAAATTGAAATGGCTAGTGCCCTCTTTAATAGTCGAAAGTAATTAGAGGGCAGCTAACCCCCCTCTCGTGCCCTCCATTTCCCCAAACACATTCAATCAATGTTTTGAGATAGTCATTTTGTTCAATGTTGTTGAAAGTTCTGGAAATTATGTATTTGAGGGTGAAAAACCCCCGAGAGACCCCAGGGCAAAGGTTGTAAGTTAGACCCTGGGGGCATATAAAGTTTTTATAGAAGGAGTTGTTGTAGAAAGTTCAAAAAGGGCTCACTCGATTGGAAATTGAAATGGCTAGTGCCCTTTTTAATAGTCGAAATTAATTGGAGGGCAACTAATCGCCCACTCACGCCAACCATTTCCCCAAACACACAAAATCAAAATTTTGAGATAGCCATATTTTTTCAACGCAGTTGAAAGTTCTGGGAATTAGGTTTTTTAGGATGACAACCCCCCACAACCCTCAGGGCAAGGGCTGTAAGCTATGCCCTGGGGGCATATGAGGTATTCATAGAAGGAGCCGTCGTAGAAACTTCAAAAAGGTCTCATTCCATTGGAAATTAAAAGGGCTAGCGCTCTTTCTAATAGTCGAAAGTGATTGAAGAACAACTAACCCCCCCCCTCTATCACGCCCACCATTTTCCCAAACACAATTCCTCAATTCCTCAAACACCATTTCCTCAAAATTTTGAAATATTCATTTTGTTCAACGTAGTTGAAAGTTCTGGATATTAGGTCTTTAAGTATGACAACCCCCCCCCCAATCCTCTGGGTAGGGGTTGTAAGCTATGCCCTTGGGGCATATATGGTTTCTATAGATAGCGTTGTCATAGACACTTCAAAATGGGCTCTTTCAATTGGAAATTCAAAGGGCTAGTGCTATTTTCAATAGTCGAAAGTGATTAAAGAATAACTAAGGGGGGATAGAGCCCCCAAGGCAAAAGTTGTAAGTTAGGCCCTGGGAGCATATAAGGTTTTTATAGATAGCGTTGTAATAGACACTTCAAAAGGGGCTCATTCAGTTTGAAATTAAGAGGGCTAGTGCCCTTTTTAATAGTCGAAAGTCATTGGAGGGTAACTAACCCCCCTCTCACGCTCACCATTTCCCCAAACACATCCAATCAAAATTTTCAAATAGCCATTTTGTTAAACGTAGTTGAAAGTTCTGGAAATTAGGTCTTTGAGGATGACACTCCCCCAAGGCCCCTCAGAGCTAAGGTTGTAAGTCATGCCCTGGGGGTATATATGGTTTCTGTAGATAGCGCTGTCATAGACACTTCAAAAGGGGTTCATTCAATGGGAAATTCAAAGGGCTAGTGCTCTTTTTAATAGTCGAAAGTGGTTAAATAATAACTAACGGGGGTTAGAGCCCCCAGGGCAAAGGTTGTAAGTTAGGCCCTGGGGGCATATAAGGTTTTTATAGATAGCGCTGTAATAGACATTTAAAAAGGGGCTCATTCAACTGGAAATTGAGAGGGCTAGTGTTATTTTTAATAGTCGAAAGTTATTAGAGGGTAACTAACCCCCGTCCACATCCACCTTTTCCCCAAACACATCCAATCAAAATTTTCGAATAGCCATTTGTTCAACGTAGCTGAAGGTTCTGGAACTTAGTTCTTTGAGGATAACACTCCCCCCAGACCCCTCAGGGCTAAGGTTGTAAGTTATGCCCTGGGGGCCTATAAGGTTTTTATTGATAACTTTATCATAGAAACTTGTAAAAGGGCTCATTTGATTGGAAATTCAAATGGCTATTCCCTTTTAAATGTTCAAAAGTGACTGGAGGACAACTGCCTCCCTCTCACACCCACCGTTTCCCCAAACGCATTCAACCTAAATTTTGAGATGGCCATTTTGTTTAACGTAGTTTCAAATTCTAGAAATTAGGTCTTTGAGGATGACAACCCGCCACAACCCTCAGAGCAAGGGTTGTAAGTTATGCCCTGGGGGCATATAAGGTTTTTATTATTGGGAATTGAGAGGGCTAGTGCCTTTATTAATAGTCAAAAGTGATCCGACGCGAATTCCCCCCCCCCCCATACCCATCATTTCCCCAAACACTTCCGATCAATATTTTGATACAGCAATTTTTTGAACGTAGTTGAAGGGTCCGGAAATTATGTTTTTGAGTATGACTACTTCCTATACCTTGGTAGCCAACCCTCCTTAAATAATCTCCATAGCAATGACATGGAGTAATTTTGAATTCGCTCGTAATACTTGAATTTAATTTATACCGCTGAAAAGAGCATAATAAGTTGGTTCAGAATATGTTCCTTTTATCCACATTAGTCTCATCCTTCAGAATGCCCTAGGGGCATATAATGTCATATAGAAAGTGTTGTCGTAAAAGCTTAAAAAAAGGGCTCATTTGATTGGAAATTGAGAGGACTACTGCTTTTTTTATTAGTCAAAAGTAATCAGAGGGCAAATATCTCCCTCCACGCCTGTCATTTCCTCAAACACTTCCAATCAAAATTTTGATTCAGCCATTTTGTTATGCCTATAAGAAAGGTCTGGAAATTATGTCTTTGAGGATAACAAATCCCCCAGCCCTCAGGGCAAGGGCTGTAAGTTTTGCCCTTGGGACATATAGGGTTTTTACAGAAAGTGTGGTCATGTAAACTTCAAAGGGGGCTCATTGGAATAGTAATCAGACGCTCTAGCTCCCTTTTTAAGAGTCAAAGTGATCAGAGGGCAGCTATTCTCTCCCCCCTACACACACCTCTTATTGTCCCGAAATGTGTCTAATAGAAAGTTTGAGATAGCCATTCTATTCAAAATAGTCTAAATATCATATAACAAGGCTTTTGGGGTTGAAACAAACCCGAGAGTCTAGGGGCAAGAGTTGTAAGTTATGACCAGGGGGTATTTAAGGTTTTTATTTAAGGGATGGTTGTTTAAATTCAGAAGAGGCTCAATCGTTCTCCCTGAGAAAGACTATGTCAATATAAACCGAACAGAAATTAACCAAAAAAACTTTTTGCACAAACTAAGTTTTTCAAAAAAAAAGTAAAGAACTCCATGAAACCAAAAATGATTAAAAATAGAATCAAATAATCTACCAAGCATACAACGAGCACAAATCAGTATTAATAAATAAATGAAACCCAAAACAAATATAAATTAAAATAAGTCAAACTAAAAACGAACAGGAATTAATCTGAGTAGGGTTTTATACCCTATGCTTTCTAAAAGCCAGAATATAATTTTGTACTTCACTGAAAAAATTCTTTTAAATGTTTTCACTTTTATAACTTTAAGAAATCAAAAATTAATTAAGATTTTAAGGAATAAATATCAGCATTATGTATATTAAACTGACAATGAACATTTTTTGCAGTGAATTCATTTGAGATTTTTTGAATATTTTTTTATGATAGAAACTTTTCCAAATATATAGGGATGCGAAAAGGAAGAACCCCTTGTCTTCTGGACATATATGAGAAGAGGAAATAATATCAAGCCAAATTTATTATGGTTGAAGCAACATAGGCAACCAAGTAAAGAGTTGATACAAAACAGAAAATTGATTCAGAAAATCAATCAAGAAGAACCACCCTATCAGAAATCCAAACTTAGAAAGATGATCCGTTTATGATCTCTGTTAGTGCGTCTAACGGAGTCATCCCTTCACGTGTGAATAAGGAATGATTTTTGGTCGTTTATTTCATTGTGTTATTTCATCAGGTTCCGTCTTTCCCTTTTTTCTTTTGTTTTTTTTTTTTTTTTTTTTTTTTGTATAATTATATTTTAATTTTCATATATATTATAATATGTTTGTGACCCTGCGTGTCTTTGGATCTCCCAGATGATTTCATCGATGATTCCTTTTCCTCTTTTTGTGTTCTTCTTGTACTTCTTTTTTTTTGTCTCTCCATTGCTCTTTACTTCGGATTCACTTGTTTTTGCTTTACTTTTGTTTTTAAGTTTCATGTGTGCACAAAAATGAGTTCAGCATTACTTATGAATAGATGCCATATCTCTGCTGTGATGTCGATAGCCTTTGATCTGGTGAGTTTAGTCGCCGAGCGGATCTACCATCCACCGTAAGTAAAATGATTAATTCTTCTGGTGACCAGGGTGATGTCAACTCTTTGGGGGAACGTTTTGTTTAGTTACAAAATATTCCTTTAGATATAGAAAGTATAATTAATAATTCAGCTGGAAGTAGAAATAGGAATAATAATGATCCTAAATCGGTTATTGAAAGTAAATATGTTTGTGCTTCACCTAAACATTCAGGGACTTTGCTCCTCTTTTGATGAGCTGAAACGGAACGTCAGTGGTGGAACTCCGGATGTTATTGGATTATGTGAAACTTTCCTGGATTAAAAAAAGGATATGCTTTTAGATATCCAAAGATTTAGGATGGAGAGGAGGAACTGGAAACAGATGGCGAAAGGTGGCCTCGCCCTGTATATTGCCAATCATCTTGTATATAATATCCGAAATGATGCGAGTAGAAATGAGGAAGGAATCTTTTTATTGAGATTAAGTCAGGTTGTAAGGATTTATTCGTCGATTTGGTTTACAGATCCCCTAGTGGATCTATTCCTTCGTTTATGAAAATTCTGGAAGAGGTTTTGGACTTAGTCCAAAAGCATCCTTGCGAACTAATCCTTATGGGGGATTTCAACTTTAACCTGCTGGATCAAAATTCTGCTTCGGCTGTAGATTTTTTGTCAATGATGCTTTTTGCGGGAACTTTACCTTCAGTTTGTATACCAACCCGAGTTACTGAGATGCATGCATCACTTATTGATAATATTTTTTCGTCACTAGATATCTTAGATAATTCGGTGATGGTTAGTGATATTTCTGATCATTTTCCTGCTATTTCACGATATAGGACTGCTGATCGATCGCAGCGTAAAGCTTCGCCATCTAATCTCCCATTTTTCCGTTTTGGTGTTGGTGAGATCAGTCTACTTAAATCTCGTTTGACTGATCAGCCATGGGATAGTTTGGGTTCTGAATCGGATTTTAACCGCTCTTTTGACTCTTTTATGATTCAGTAAAAGAAGGTATCCTAGAAGTTTGCCACCAGAATCCAGCGCCTCATACCTCGAAAAGGATAGTACTGCTGAATCCGTGGATGACTCCAGTTCTCCATAAAAGCTGGAACAGGAGAAATTTTCTGTGGAAGCTATACAAGGCTTTGTCATCTGCTTCTCATCATGAGCGGTTCAAGGCTTATAGGAGTATGTTTAATTCTCTGGGTCGGAAGGCCAAATCTCAGTATTGTCACAGAAACTTTTTCGAGTATGGAAAAGATGTTAGGAGGACATGGAAAGTTATAAATTCTGTACTTAGACCTACTCCCCCTCCGTCTTCAGTTCCAACAACGTTGATAGTCGATGGTAAAATTGTCCAAGGAGAAGAAAATGTTCAGCTAGAGCTTACGCCTTATTTTGCTAATATAGGAAAGACGACTGCTTCCTCTGTGAGCTCTACAACTCCTCGTTGCGATTCCAGACAGAATTCCTACAAGGGTTATCCACGCCGTTCTGCCTGTTATTCTGTCACCATTGACTAAGCTTGTCAATCTGTCTTTCGAGAAAGGAATTTTCAATGAATCACTCAAGCGAGCTAAGGTTATAGTGCTGTATAAAGGTGGTTCCCGGAGTGATACTGCTAATTATAGGCCAATTTCTCTTCTATCTGTTTTCAGCAAAATTTTTGAGAAGGCTATACTATCCAGGCTTCTTAGTTTTCTGGATGTCAAAAAAATTTTTCTTGATTTCCAGTTCGGATTCCGAGTGACTCACTCTACAAAGCATGCTTGCGCATCTCTATTGAATTTCATTCATTTGGCAATAGATTTTGGTCTTATCCCGGCAGCTTTATTTTTGGATGTTCGTAAAGCTTTTGATTCTTTGACTCATCAGATTCTTCTTTGGAAACTATCACATATTGGTATAAGATCAAATGCTTTCTCTTGGTTTGAATCATATCTCTCTGGTAGACTTATTTCAATTGATCCGCTTTTCCGGAGCCCTTCTGAAGTAGAATATAGCGTCCCCCAGGGATCTGTTCTTGGCCCCGTTTTATTTCTGATTTATGTCAATGATCTGATCTCAGTAGTCAAAAACACCAGTCCTCTAGTATGCTGCAATCTGTGTCATCCGGATGTTCCTTCGTGTCCCAATGCTACTTCTAATGAAGATTACCTCGTTGTTTTTGCTGACGAAAGTATTTTGGGACTCTAGGGAAGACGAAATGTGATATCAGGTCTAACCTGGTTGCAATAATCGAGAGAGTAGTTTCAGGGTTTGATGCGAATTACTTGGCCTTGAATGTTGCCAAGTCACATTTTCTTATCTTTTCTCGAATTGGTGTAGCTTTCCCTCAACTGACACAGCTTCAGGTACCCCTTGTGTAGACCAAAGAATCGGTTGGTCCGGTTTCTTGGTATCCTGCTTGATGAGAACCTTTCGTTTAGACACCATATAGACATGATTAGGGTTAAGGTCTCACGGAGTTTGGGTGTCATTCGAAAACTCAAACACACCTTTCCTGGATCTATTCTGAAGCTTCTTTTTTTCTACCTTGTCCAGTCATATGTCTCTTATTGCCCCATAGTATGGATTTCTACTTTTCCTTCTACACTGCGTCGCTTTCTGTCATGTATAACAAAGCACGGCGTCTGGTTATGGACACCAACCGTTATTCACCAAGACCGCTTCTACATCTACAGTCTATCTACATTCTTTCTTGTGCTTCTTTTGTTTTTCATCAGCTTCACGGCAATCTTCCAAAATCTCTTCAAAAAACTCCTCAGTTTATTTCTGATTCAGCTCCATATAACCTTCGTTCGTCACATAATATCTGTATTCCTCCTACTCCCACTGTGTGGTCAGATTTCAATCCCCTCGTGGCTTGCCATCAGGTTTGGAACTCCCTGCCTTCTTCAGTACAGAAATGCCACTCGTTTGGCACTTTTAAGAGGATTCTTAAGGACCATTTAGTTAAAAATTAAACAGAATAGTTTTTTTTTTATGGATTTGGTTTCCTGAGTGTTTAGTTATATTGTATGATGGTCTACTCTACGCTATGACTCCAAGGCCTCAGATATGGTTTTTTTTAAATTGTATATGTTGTTTGCAGATTGATTTCTTTTGTATGGTTGTTTAGGTATATTGTTGTTTTTTTCTCATTCCCCCTTGTATCCCTGGCCATGGAGCCTTTCGAAGGGGATTAGGAGTGTTGTGATTGGATTGTGTATGTATTGTGGAATAAAAACTCTGAACTCTCTGAACTCTCTCTGAATTAACAAACTTATAAACCTCAATACCAGAGCTCTTCAAAAATTACCTGGTTTATTAAAATCTAAAGTCAAAGAACTTTTCTTCTTCGAAAGATAAAGTTCTCAACTATAAAACCTGCTTTATCCAAAGAATTGTGCTAAAGGAATGAATCCTTCGTACAAAATCAGTTTTCAAAGTAAATCATTACGTTTATTTTATTACAAATTTTTTTTATTCACAAAATCTTTATTAAAACCCACAGCATATTTTGAAATACTGAATAAAAATCGTATAATAATCAAATAAATTTGTCAAAAGTTGAACTGTAAATTCAGATTCTGTGTACGAGGATAGCTGCCAACGTGCCTAGTGAAGGGCATCTGATATATAAAATGAAAATAAAAGTTTTCCAATCTATTTGATTGTCATGTAATTTTTCAATACTGCTTTTAAAATATGTCCACCTTGTAAATAGAATTAAGAGGGAGGGGGGCAAAATGTATGTTCAAAATATAGGGCCCCAATTAATTTTTTGTTCGAATATTTTTGTCAATTTTGGTTTAATTTTTAATCAAAATAAAAACAAAACAGTCTTTTCGATGAAAATATAAACAAAAAACAATTTTTCAAAATCTAGGCCCAGTGTAACTGAAAATCTGGAAATGCAAATTGACAGTTAAATATATATTGATATTCATTCCTGAAAGTCTTAGAAATTTTGGATTTATTAACGCTATAAATGAGAAAACGTTTAAATGTAGATATATTTCCAGCTGAGGTTCTCATGGTTCTGAAACTTTAATTGAAATGTCTTCATTAAAAATCTGCATAAAAACAATATTTCCCACTAAGAATCAATACAACCACATTTTTATTCAAACATTTTTTACCCTTGACAAGCTCCCTTAGGTTATCTTTAGGTCAAGCTCCCTGAGGTCAAAATTGAAAATCTAATTGATCTTCCCGTCCAATAACCGCTCACAGTTTCAGCTAGAACCCTTAAGCCGTTAATTTATGCCTGAACTATGATAGTAAGCCCTTTGGATGCACATAATGTAACAGCTTTAACTTAATACTTTATGCCTTTCCAGAAATACTGTTTCTATGTCATTTTGACATCCTAGATACACTTGAACTATTTTGGTTTAGTTCACCTTCCCTGTCAAAATTCCTTGAAATTTTCAACTTGATACCCCAAGCCGCATCTCTTAGCAGCAATAGTAGTCGTAGTTGCAGCAGTAGTGGTAGTAGTAGCAGTAGTAGTAGTATTATAAGTTGTAGGATTAGTAGTATTAACAGTAGTAGCAGTAGTTGTAGCAGTAGTATTAGCATTAGTAGATAGTAGCAGTAATAGTAGTAGTAGTAGCAGTATTAGTAGTATTAGTAGTAGTAGTAGTAGTGGTAGTGGTAGCAGTAGTAATAGCAGTAGTACTAGTAGTATTAGTAGTAGTATTGGTAGTAAGTAGTAGTAGCAGTAGTAGGAGTAAATAACGACAAAGACCAGACAGCCTTTCCATCATAAGCTCAAACATCAGGTAAAACAATAGGGATTTTTTTAAGAAAGCAAAACTTGCTCAAACCTCAAATAAATAATTCGATCCAATAGTCAAGGGCCGTCTTCAGGAAAGCTTATGTAAAGATAAAAAAAAGTTACTAAACAATAAATCCTTTAAAATTAAAATCTAAGAATTTAAAACAGAATAAATATTTCGACACAATAAATAAATCATAGAGACAGAATCACATAAATCAAAATAAATTTGAAAATAAATCGGGAGGGAGTTTGGAATATGTTGAAAGGCCTTTGTTTAAGGGAAGAGAAGCTCTCGAGTTTTTTAAGGCTTTGAGAAGGGAATTCAAAAGCATGATATAAGCGAAAATTAGGGAGCAAAGCTGGTGTCACGGTGGGGTTGGGGAAATCGGTTTGAGTGTGGTGAAGAAGACGTTCCGGATTCACAGAGGAGCAAGGAATGTAAAAGTGTAAGAGGCTATGGGGTAAAAGTCTATAACGAGCGGTGTGTTCAAGTCTTAGGTTAGCAACCTTAATCATATTTGCAACATCAGTTAATCCAGTATTTGTGTAAAGATCGGATGTAGGGTATCTTTGAAGAGGCCTGAAAGCAGCTTTAACGTCTTGATTGTTTGCTATTTTAAATGTTTTTTTCTTTATAAAACATTCTTGTGTTACTCCAAACGTTCCAACAGTAATTAATATATAGTAGAATAAAGTATTATACATAGCTAGCAGAGTATCATAGTAAAGAAACCTATTAGCAGGGTTGCCACTCAGCACTTTTTTGGTACCACTTTGGGTGACAAAATAGTGTCAATTTTGTATAAAAAGTGTCATTTTCCAAAAATTTGCCACTCGCGACGCTTCGCGTCGCTCGTGCTCACATCAAAAAGCTTTTCAAATTGAAAATATTGGACAATCTGCTTGTCACGCGGGATCACCCCCGCGTGATTTCCCGCATCTTTAAATTCTCCAACATGAAATGTCGGATCTAATGCCATCTATCAACTATAAGAAAAAAATTTCTATTTTACTTAGTCGGTGCTGATTTCCAGCTTTGCGCAGCACTTCCACTCTTGTCAACTTTCCAGCCCCCTCCTAAAAAAAACGCTAAAACGCAAATCATGCTTACTGTATAAAATGGGAACTCGTCCCACAGAGTACTTTCTTCTCTTTTTTTCCGAGCAGTCTTTGTTCATAGCGTGAAAAAGGAATGGAAAAAGAAAAGAGGAAAAACCTTCAGTTTTTTTTTCTTTTGAGAAAACGGAAAAAAAGGGACAGGAATACTTGTCTACATTAAGAGTTTTTTATCCAGTTTTCCATAAATTGGATTATCTGGATTATTACAGTTCATTCAGGTGCTTGAAACTTATCTTTGCTCCAAAAATGCTGAAGAGAATGCCATGAACATAGATCGTAGCTATTGATGAACCTATGATAAACACAACTAATAGTGGTTCAGACACTACCTATTTCAAATAGCTTATTTGGCAAAAATGAGTGGAAAAACAATAAGACAGCTATATCATTTAATCTGTTTATACAACCAGAATTGGATTAGTTTTACGAAAGCTTTCGCCACTCGCAGTAAGTTTTTCTGTATGATGTCTCAAGGGACTAGGACACAGAGAACAGTCAACTAGCATTTTCAGTATCAATATGAAAGCACCTTTATAATAAAACACGAGCATTTAGAGTATTAACGTTAAAGCACATTTACAATCAAAATTAGTGGGAATGAGATAACTAAAATGAGTAAGTGCGTCCAAATTCAATTTATGTAATGATGTAACATAAATTTAAGTAAGAAAAAAAGGGAAATTAGATTGTGATTTTGCTAATGATTGCATAAGATTTAAGATAATGGAAGTTTTGGTATCAATTTTGTTTTTAGTATGATGGTTATGTATGACTATTCATTTGTCCATTGTCAAGAGTTCAAAGAGGAAAATATGGAAAATATGAACGGAAATATTAGAGCGCATTTTTGCGTCACTGGCCCAGTCACTAAAAAGGTCAATAGATACTTTTGTGGGACACCAGTGAGCTTAGTGGATAGTTTTGCGTTGCTGAGTCGTTGTGTGATGTCACCAGTGAGCTTCTCAGTCACTGGGCTTTAAGAGCTCCAGTCACGGAAATCGATGAAAAGACGCGTAAAGTTAAGCCGTCATTGGCCCAGTGACTTGTTAACATAGTAACAGCTATTAAAATAGTAGCGCAAAAATACACTCTTAGCTTATCTTGCTCTTTTCTTTTTTGAATTGTAGTCAACCCTCAACTAATAAAACATAAAAATTGAATTCAAGAACTACAAACCACTTGACTGACTTATCGTCAATGAGCCTACAAATTATTGCAACAACACAAAATAGTTGAACTAAACAACTGAAAACAATTGAAGGCTTCTCCACGACATTGCAGTTAAATGTCTGTCTCTGTCCTCTTCATTGCCAAGTATCTCGTATCGAAGATTACTGGTTGATCTTCACTTATTAGTGATAAGAATAAGAATATAAAATTTCTCACCCACAGATAGAGACAAAACACGTTTACGTTTTTCACCGCACAGAAAGATTCTTGCATCCAATGATTGCCGTGCGCGGAGTTAAGATAAGAATCTTAACTGACAGAAAAAGGATATCGACGCATATCTAAATTGACAGTTTTCCTTCCGGTTTTTGTCTGAAAAACAGTGCAACTTAGCAGAAAAAGTGCCACTTTTGCTAAAAAAGTGTCCTAATAGTGTCAGGTGTCCCGAAAAGTGCCATTTAAAAAAAAGTGTCAAAAGTGACACTAAAGTGTCACCGGTGGCAACCCTGCCTATTAGCGGTAAGGTATAGCTGTTTCGCGAAAGAGAACTGAAGTGCGATAGTTGACGTGCTGTTCGAATATGAGGGCAGAGTCCAAGTAAATACCAAAGAATTTCGTCATCTCTCTCTGAGGAATGTGTGTATTGCTGATAAACAAATTAAGGTCCTGTTGGGTTTTCTTGTCATTATTCTGAGATTGAACTAACTCTTATGGGCATTCATTACCTTGCAATTAACGTTACACAAGATATGCACATCTTTTAGCAGGTCAGTTTTTTCTAGCTTCCAATGCAGAAGTGGATTTAGCGGTTGTACAGCTGTAAAAATGTTAGTATCGTCAGTAAAGATTACGAAGTGTTGGAGAGGGTCGACTTCACGTACAGGATCATTAATAAATAGTAAGAAGTAGTATGCATCGTCTGGATTTGCATAGGCCCCTAGGAATTTTAACGTTATTTGCTTGCGTCTCTACACCTTTTCAAAGAGAGTGACTATCCCCATGCATATAGGTAATACTTCTACAGGGCATATACACCTTTTCAAAGAGAATGAGTATAACTTGATTGGTGATTGGGATTTGAATAAAAGAAATGGTTTTCTTGACAATTCATATTAGAATGAGAATTGAATTCAAAAAGAATAGTTTATTTGAGAGGACACTAGTAGAGAAAAAATGACCAGTGCATTAAAATTATTGGAGATTACTTAAGGATCAGACAACAGTGGCAACGATACACGAGTACACATTGTGGCTGTTAAAATAAACGCAAGCTTTAGAATATTCCTTGAATGGGACGCTATGTATGCCAGGTACGTGATATCATTAAGCAAATTTAAACAGGAGGAACAGCTATGTTTTGCTGGAAAAGTGAATATTCTCCATATAAATAAACTTTGATCAGCATTAGATGTCCTATCGAAATATGTTGATTAGAAAAAAATGCATCTGTGAATATTATTACTATAATTATGGTCAATAAAAAGGTTTCTAAATCAATGGTTTTTTTCTTTCTATAGTAGATCAGCGTATATTTTTTAGAGTAGAAAAAATTCTGGTTAGTCTGAAATTGGCTGTGAGAGAGTTAGGACTCTAAAAATGGATAGATTATAGAAAGATCGAATCATGGAAAATCTAGTTCTTATGTAAAAAGGTTTGATTGTAGATAACGATATCCTAGAGCTATCTATAGAAAGGAATATTTTTTCTTGAAGTCTGTTTTTCTGTATAATGAAAATTAAGTCTCCGTGATTATACTACTGTGAAACCTATACATCGTGGTACAATTACATTAACACAATTAATTCATATATTGGTCACGAAACTGTCAAATGAAATTGTGGATGTGCTTTTAAACATTAGTTTAGAAATTTAGAACTTTTTTTCATGAAAAAGATGGAGCTCAAGGATGAATTACTCCTCTCTCTCTCTCTCTATTTCAGACAATTTTTGTTGTTGCCAGCTCTGTTTAATTATGATAGTGAGAGCGGCAACACATGACAAAATGTTCCATACACGTTCGTTATGTATGTACACAGTGGGCAGCTGGTCATCATGTGAGAATTGCACAATGATTGATGAGTATGATGGAAAGTGTAGATTATGTAGCTCGTGTAAATTGCATAGAGGATATGCTCTACAAATTAAAGGTTGTAATTCTTGTCTTGAAGAGGTGTGTGACTCTCGTGCTAGCAGTCATGTATGCTCCAATTGTCAATATGATAAATGTAAGCAGTGGGAAAATACATATCCCAATAAGATCAGAAATAATCCTAACCGTGATTTTCATCTATTGCTACAAGATTGGTATCGTCGTGGTTTTAGATTGCTCTGAGAGGAGGAACCGGGTCAACGATTCAACTGTTGGAACAACAAAAGAATATGGTTTCTAAGTCATTGTTGTGAAGACAATGGGTGTTATGATTATAAGCCCACTGATTTTTATTTGGTTGTGACGGAATGTGATTCGACACTTGAGGACACTGTTTATGAAATTGCTTCAAATAAGCAAATTGAAACATGTGAATTCTACAGAATGAATGAGAACAGTATCGTTGACTATACAAAGAGATATGACAAGAGTTAAGTCACGCTCTACTGTAGAAAATGTGACCCTGACATTGCAGTACATCAGGATCAGTACACTGTGAATTCAGATAATCTACCTGCACTAGTTGTTGTCGACAAATACCTAGTAGTGGATGAAATCTAAAGAGTAGAAAAGTCGTTTTATGATGTATATGAAATAATTTTTTTTATTAATAAACAATTTCACATACATTATTAGAACAGTTTATTCTTAGGGCACTAAAATCAATAATAAATACACTTGTAAGTATATTCTCCACTAGAAAGTCGATCAATAAAGGTAAGTCAAAGTATATGTTGAGAAACTGCTTGTAGGTATAGACGCGATATCTGAACATGAAAGAGAGTAGTGCAGGAAAACCACATGTCTTAGTCATAAAATCCTGTATTCTTCGGTAATTTTGAATAATGGTTTTCCCACTGCTTTCAATAAAATTGCTGATGTATGGAACGTAGAATTTATACGATAGGCCAAGATGATCAAAAAATTCAATATTCTTTTCTGTTTGAAAGATGCATAGCCCATGAGCGGTATTCAAAGTCGATTGACTGCTATTAAAAATGATCAGGCTATTGTTAACACTGGGAATTTTTTCAATGAAGACTAAAAGTAAGCAATAGGACATGTACTGAGACATGTATGGATCCATACTAAATAAATTGATTATTTCATTTGTGTTCATGGTGCAAGGTCTTGTAAAACACTGCAGTCGCGTGTGATTTCCTAATAGGTTTCAAATTGACTCAGTGATATTAGCGTGATACTCTCAGTCAGAGCATCGGCAAATGTAAACTCTAAACGTACATTTTCTGTTCGTACTTAACTCATATCCTGTGTACCAGACAAGTCCAATACAATTACCCCATGATATTTTGAAAATATCGACTTTGTTATTCTATTTTCAAATAGTTGATAGTCATGATCTAGGGATTGCCTGGTCAACTCGTAGAGAGTTTAATAGGATTTTTGGTCAAATGATAGAGTGGACAGTGGAATAACATTCGCTTTGCACACGAGGATAGAAAGATCAAAATAATTAAAATCATGGGGGGATTCAGTCCAAGATCCAACGGCACTGCCACTCTTCACTAACGCTAAAGCCAATTTTGAAGGGATTTCTCCATTGATAAACGATGACTCGCTATAGCTACGAGAGCCAGTAGCAATGTGACGTGGATAGGCGATTGTATGAGTGACAAGAATTTTAATGTTGCTACCGTTGGCTCTTAACTTCTCAACTGCCAGTGCAACAGAGCTCATAACTTGTTTTTTTCGGACGTGGAGAATTGCCGATGTGATAATAACATATGAATCGGGTGTTGCAGGGAGTATTTTTCTCAAAATTAAATTCGATGGGGCCATCTTTAACTTTATGTATATCTTAAAATTATGTGGTATACAATGGGATATATTTAATATCACAATTTAAAGTTATAAAACCATATGATACTACTGGGTGGCTTCTGTAGTCAACTAGCCATCTGTATCGGTACATGTCCTATAGTCAAAGACCAATAATTGTGCTTTCAGCTTTTTGTAAGTCTTTGTTGCCATAATCATAAAGTGTATTTAGCTTGCATAGTTTGATAAATTATTGCTAGTGCTCACCAATGTCCCATTAATAAATACATTAATTTGTTTGAATAGGTTGTGTAGAATACAGTTTTCATAGGAGAGACCATCCCCGGTAGTTGGAGTTGTATTATCTGACTTTTTCGTCGCCACTACATTTAGTTCAATAAATTTTGACGACAAATCAATGAAATAGTCTTCATTGGAAAATATTTGAAAGTGTATATTTTCCGAGAGGGGTTGCTGGGGATGAAATTGTTCATAGTAGCCATACTTGACACTGACATCAAGATTTTCAGCATTGAATAGATTCAATGAGGAACTGATTGATGGTTGTGATTTCTTGTGGGGGAGATAAGTTATCTTAAGAGAAGAAATCCTTCTTTGATCTAACAATATCTTTCTTCATCTTATTCACCTGCTTGTTGGTCTTCCGTGTTTTACTCCTCTAAGTCCTTGTTGATGTCTTTCGCTTCCCGCCTGAGTGGAGACTGATGAATGAATAACACACACGCATCTTTTTCAATCCCTTCCCATTTTTTCAAGATTTTAGTTGCTCACCGACGATTCATGTTGACGATATAATATTTTCCTTACCACTCTCCACGAAATTCTTGCCCGACCCCCAGTCCTGTAGTGTGGAGGCAGAAAAATTTGATGCAGCATGTACAAGATATTTTCTGGCAAGGGGTAATGCAGAACGAAATAGCCTAGCAAAACAGCTACAAAGATAATAGTCAGACATTGTAATATGCCCCGTGTAGTAGTCCAATCCATTGCCTATTTGACGTAGACTTAGAGCACCAACATAGCAATCAATATCGGGACAAGCACATAGAATTCTTCTGTTTCGTATTTTAGGTTATTGTACCGTCACTGGCAATGGGTAGATAATTACATGTAATTAGTGCTGAGCCAATTGTTATTGCTAGAGGTTCACCCTATTCACTTCTTAGTGTTAACTGACAGAGTTCCAAATACGAAGTGTTTACAGGAACATACTTAAGATGCTTAATATTATAGTGATGAACAAGTTCATGAGTTGTTTTTCTTTCAAGAACATGTAGGAGGGGGACATTTGAATTACCGACTCTCGATGTTTCCACAAAGGATGCATAGAGAAATATGCAAGAGTTCGAGGCAAAACCAGGTGGATAATCAGCAAAAATAACTTGATCCATCCCGTAAACGGTGCCAGCATTTTTCCCAATGATCATATTTTGTTTAAAGCCAAGAACATCTCTCAGATCATCATTGAGAATAATTATTTCAGTTTCAAGATGTGAGATAATGTAAATCTTACTAAATTCAAATGAATAATAAAAATGGAATGTACAATTCCTACGATGTGAGATTTTTCTATTGACTGTGAGAAACAAGTCCGTCATACCACCATATTCGATATATTTCAATTTGGCATGCCGATATTCACTAGATTTAAGTGCTTCAACCCATTCATAGTTGACATAGTTCAACCCCTTCATAGTCCAATCGAGTGGTATATCTTTTATATCATACACACGATCATTTCTCAGGATGTCATAGGTATTTTTGAGAATACAGTCGACAAGAGCCACTTCATATGCACCGTCAAATTTGATGGCGGGGGAGAGTTTTGTCCAAGAATCACTTGTCGTATTCAAGTCGTTGTAGAGAGGATCGGAAACGTTGGACAAGAAAGTTACATAGAAATCATGTAGCATCGTCAATATCTTCAACACCGATCCAAGAATCAAAATCAGAGTTTTATCCTAGCCACTGAACAAGTTTCTGTTTCTTACCACTGCGAGTACGAGTCTTTAATATCTTTTCAATTTAGTAGATTTCACTACTATTTTTAACTATTTGCAGTTCATAGTCATAAAAGCCAAGGAGAATCTCTTCATCTTTGGTATCACGCAGGCGATATATTATGGGTTTAGTGTCTAGGATTTTTGCCACTTCCAAAAGTTCCGTAGACCATAATTTAGTCCCTTTTTAAAATACATTATTTCTTCTATCTATTCAAACAGCATCACCAAAATTGAATTTTTTTTTCTTCTTGACAGTTGTTTCATATGAATATTGTTTAAAAAAAGTGACAACTGTATCATAATCAGAATGGTGAACTTCCGTTGGCGTAGAGTTGGACAATGATCGATGAGGTCGTTGATTAAAAATCAACATGATTTTATCTACATCATGAATAAAAGCCGGTGTATTTTTCAATGTACTATATCTTGAAATTAAAAGTAGAACATTTCTTATTAATCGTCCGGCCATTGTAGCCTTTATATGACTGTGACTGTGAAAGAGAAGCGCACTATATTTCTCTAGTACATTTGCAACATGAGGATTAACAAATTCACTACCGCGATCTGTTTGAATTTTTTATATGAATCCTGTTCGAGAATACTTTCAAAGGCCTGATCAACTTCAACGCCTTTCTTTGGCCTCAATTCAGTGGTATTTGTATATCAACTAAAAACACGGTTTGCTAGAACAAAGTAGTAGTACGGTTTATTTTGACTACATTGACTTTGGTATAGAGTCGGGAGATCTGCTTTCATTATTGGGAATGAGAAAAAGGTTGCATTTTTTCGGGACTTATTGGTACGAAGCACATTATTCCTATTTTTAGTTTAACTTCATTAAATTTGTAGATAGTCTTGGACACTTTTAGTGTGAACACCCTTGACCTTGGAAAGAGTGGTAGGGGAACTTAAACTCCACGCCTCACCAATATTTTCATAAACATCTTTGAGAACTTCAACAATTTTGAACGTAAACACGTTGTGCAACGTCCGCCACCTTTTCGTGGACTGGCTGTCGGTGGTGGTGGTGGTGGTGATGGTGACGTTGACCTGATACGTCTTCACTTTTGTCTAGCTATCAGGGGTGTGTTAGTGTTTTCCAAAATTGATTTAAAATCTTCTTCTTCTTCAAGTTCATATTTTAATGGTGTCCTTGTTGTTGATGATGATGATGCATGTACATTTAATTTTTTAGAATGTGTGTATTGCCAATAAGACTTTTAGGGAAGTTTAATGTATTTAGAAAGTTGTATAGATGAGTGTCAAATGATAATGGTCCTTTACGATTTGTAACCATGTCATAGATTAAATCAAGTAGATTATAGCTCTTGCCCTGAATTATAATCCCTGCCCCATTGCTCTCAACTTGTTTATGATCTTGACCACTTTCCATGAGATATACTAGGAGTCGCTTAATTTTTTCAACCTATTATTGGGGGAATATATTTCCCAATTTAATAAAAAACTTAAACAAATAAAACTTAGTCTAATTCTTTCCAACCCCAGCAGCAGAGTCTTGAGAAGATGATTATTTTTTTTATCAATACCAGCAGCAGCAGTGGGCTTCGATCAATAGGACTTGGGTTTGTCCACTCGGCGAAGTGAAACTTTACGTAAAAGAAGTTTTTTATAATCCTCCGTATTTTCATTGTCAAGGAATTTACTCAGATTTTTCTCAAAGTACTCCACGGGTGAGAGAGGGAGTTATATTGGAATCAATTTATAGGGTTTTGCAATTCTCTGGAGAAAACTGTTTACAAGTCCTGCAATTATTGGCAGTCAAAGTGTGAAAAACCTACCACTTACCTAAAGAAGTCGTTTGTTTTTAAAAATCTTTGCATTATTTTTATATGCCAATGTGAGTAAAAAGGAAAAATGTTTATTTTCAATTTGCTTAAATACTTAAGGCAGTTGAACATTACCCTCGGTCAAATTTAAACAAAGTTCAGATATTAGATTAATGAAATCATTGTCAATACCATGTTTGAGCATTGCTTTCCTAAGCGGAGGTTTTGAAGTGCTTAGAACTGAAAACCAATGTCTATTTTCATGTAGTTTCTTCGGTGTCATGATAGCGACTAATAGGTCTTTTTAATGTTCACGGGGAGATATAATGTGATTTCATTGTCGAAAATATCTGTGACTACACGCAGATCCACGGGTGTATTTTGATTAAGATCCAATATGATATAGCCGTAGGGTTTATTAGTTGCCTGATTGTATGCTGAGAGCAGAAATTTGGGGGCACCTGTATATATTTGTTTATTGAGTTATTAGCGAGATAGAATCACGAACAACTCTGTAGATGATATAGTAGGTGCAGTTCAAAGCAAGTGTTCGTATACATTTACTCTGATAAAAGAGATTGTGTAGAACCAGAGTAACGGAAATCTGTTCATGATGAGAGCGAACAGTGAACAATTGCAGCATTGCCTGGGACCATTGTTCAATAGATTCAACCGGATCGTGAATAACCAGCCAAGAGTTTGGTCCAAAAATGTTGAAAACATTAAGTCCCTGTATGAATTGTTTCTGCACCAATCCAAAGGTATTGGCAACAAGTACTTTTATTTTACCGTATGACTCCTGCCAAATACTATAGCAATAGTAGATTTTTTTCGGCTTTTCCGCAAAGATTTTATCGCAATTTTTTATTATTTTAGTTAAGAGTGTTGTTTTGCCCGACATTGACGGCCCCAACAGAAACGATCTGAATGGTGTTTCAAATTGATACATGTTCCCTTCAACAGTTCACCTGGACAACTAACTGTAGACCATAATTGTCTAATGACTAAATAATTTTCCCTACTACTCTGTTCTTAAAGCATAATAATAATAAGAAGAAGACGAATAAAGAATCATATTTTCTTTTATTATATTCATAAAAAAAGTAACAATACATTGAAAAAAAAAGTACATTAAACATGAAAAATGCACTTTTTAAATTTAGTTATAATAAAAAATACAACATTTACATAGGCACACAGAGAAAAAACACTTAAATAAATCCTTCTTTTTTTCTTTTTTTTTAATATTTATGGAGAAAAAATACAACATTAGATTAAAGCACTTGAAAAAAAATATCACTTTTTTTTTGAATGAAACATTTACAAAAAAAATCTAATCTAAGTAAAAAAAGATAACTTTGATAGTGGCGGTGCGCCCCCCCCCCCTCCCCGCTGGCGGCCGCCCCCCCCCCCCAAAGGCCGCGAGGCCCCCCCCCCAAAGGTTTTAGGAAATAATTTACAGGACTTTATACAAACCGAAACTTTCCCTATGGATAACACATTCGGCCCGTTCTGAAGTTAAATAGTGTCCAAGAGGGTAGGTAGTCAGATCATCTTGACAAAAATAGATATTTTTAGAAATAGTAATCATGGCAATTTTTTCTTCATTTACAGTAAAGTACCTCTATTTTAGTTAACTAATTGCAAGCAATGTTAACTGTTGAATTGTATTTTGATTAGTACACTTCCTAAAAATTTCCATGTCGAAATTCTTATCCACATAGCGCGTGGGCACTCATTTGCAACGTTTCTTGATTTCCTTGGCATGCGTCTGTATAAAGTACACTTTTTGACCTACAAACACACCACTTAAAATCAAGTCGCGTAACATGTCAGATTTAAAAAATAAAGACCGCGTGAGTGTCCAACGTGCTACTAGATTTGGATGCATACCATTACAATCAGTGCAGTCCACCCATGTGCTATAAATCACAAATTGTATCAAGTCACCACATAGATTTGTGGTTTTTACTTTCGAAAGTAGAAAATATATGTCCCCATAGTAGACCTCTACTTGCCCCTTTTCCGGCCACTGTACCCTAGCCACATTGTAGTAAAATTCCAAAATGAGCTTGTTTGACATCTCCAAGATAACACTCCCTGCAGCAATATTTTTATTCAAGACAATGCGTCTTTTTTTTCCTATTCAATAGTATCGAGTCCGGGCCAATGATTGTGAAGGAAGTGTAATTTGGATCGGCAATAAGTCGAGCACATTGTTCGAGATAGGTCACAACGTCACAACGATTCCTATTGCGAACACTCTCACACATATTGGCGAAAGCCGAATTCAAAATGAGTTTATAAATTTCTTTTTCAGCTTTTGTATGCGCTGCAGAACGTATGTTGACAAAAATGTCAAAAAATGTTTTCAGATAGTGTTTTTGACTTAACTGAAGTGCTCTGTGAACCTGTGTGACGTTTAAACCGTTGTTGTAAATCCATTTTAAAGCTACATGTTGAACTCTGTTTTTTTTGAGCAGAAGATCAGCAATAAGTTTTTGTTTTGAAGGTTTCCAATGCAATCCGTCCACCTCAACTAAATGACTATTGCGAAGGCTCAAAGAGTTCTTAGTCACAGGTCTATTGATGCACGGGAAAACAAAATATCTTACTAAATCGTGAAGCTCAACTGGTATCTCCCCATTAATTTAAAAAAAACATCCCACTGGTACATTATTATCAACACTGTCATCGCCAATGTTGGGGAAATGGGGAGCTTGAGGGTTATTGAGCCATTAATAGTCCCCGCATGGTAGCGCATAATGGGAAATGGTTAAGGGGTAGAGAGCATTCATATCCAGGAAAACTGCATCCAATTTTGTCCCCATTTTCTCTCCAGTTGGATGAGTCTCCAAGTTATGATCCCCATGACAAACAAATCCACCCCTCATTGACCTTTCAATGAACAGGTGCTGATCAATGTCTGTGATTAGCCCAATTTTTGCCCCCTAATTTTTAGGATGAGGTCCATCGCTAGATGAGGAGATGAAAAATAATAGCCCAAATCAAGATTAAATTCCCCATAGATTTTATCCGTTTTTTTAAACATAATGTGCAACAGGGTTAAAACGTCACTCGACAAATACAGCTTGCAGTAGTCAAAGCCATTTTTACACCCTCCCTCTGCCCAAACTTTTTTAGCAAAACTGTATTTATCGGGAGTGCACCTGCAATTGTTAAGACTGTAATAAAACGATTCAATCGATGGAATAGTGTCCTCGGTGACCCTCGAAATGGAAAGATAATGGTCATAAGGATAGATGCCCTTGACCGTCAACTAATCAAATAACTCATTTGGAAATTGCTGTTTGAGAAGTGAGAAAGCGTTTTAACCGTCATCATTTTTTTGCACCTGAATTAATTTGCTGAATGATTTGGGGAAAAAACTGTAGGAGCCGAAAAAGTGGATTCTTTTTCTGTACTAAAAGTCAGCTACAAAAAATTTCCACACAAATTCTAAAAAATGAAACTTTTCCCATAATGTGGGTATGATTCTGTAGGAAGATTGGTCTCTTACCTGTGCATCATCACTTACAGCTCCGTTTCTTTGAAGATGCGTCAATGCTGGTACCATAGACTTTAGAACACAGTTAGACTTAAGTATAAAAACTTGATAAAAGAGTGTTTGTTTAGTTTTTTAATTATAACAATTTTCAGCCCACTTTCAAAGTTACAGGTTCCTCATACAATTGGAATCGATAATGTAGTTTTGACCGTTCACCGTAACTTTTGGGCTATAAACACCCCAACTATCCCAGCAAATTGTTCTTTTTTCTAATGCCAGCTGCTCTTCATCTGACAATGTCATAGGGTAGTTAATGTGGCGCAATCGTGAAATTGCGCTATTTGCTGTTTTTATTAAATATATCAATAGTTTTTCTATGCTGCCCTGCTCATTCATAGCAAAAAAACCTCCGCAAACTGCATTTTAAAGTCGGAATTATGAGGGGCGTGTTCATTGTAAGATGCAATTATATTGTGATTCATGACTCTATTCTATCTTGATAAATATGATACCTCAGTCTTGATAATTAATAATGATTCATAGTCTAAACACAATTTATCAATATGCAGCAGGGAATTTAGGAAATTTCTAAATTGTAAAATGTCTTTGCCTTCTGCCAGCATTTCTATTCGTTGATTGCCATGAATTTTGCAATGGCTCATGTGATCTGAGAATGTTCGTTCAGATTTTAAATGAGGAAAGGCACATGGGGTAATAGAAAGGTTCACCATATTTTTGTCGTGGGATAGGAGTCGACTTATTGCTGTAACAGGTGAAAAATTGCCATAGGCATTTACATCTTTTGGAGGCTTATAAATAACCCACAGCCATTTTTTAAAATTTTCCATCACTGGTGTCCCCACCGAATACTAAACTCCCTTTTTATTCGGCTTCTTCCCCCCATCTACAAATTCAGTGTCATACTGGAGAACAAACATCACCACCCCAACTATTTAAGTTGTTTTATCGTATAATCTTATTTATTTCAGTGGCACCGGGTGCGTCCCCACAAAACAATAAAAATTTACTTTAGGGCAATTTGTTACACCGTAAAGGGCAAGGCTGTCAAGATTTTTCATTGTTGAATCTTTGTTTAATGTTTTACGGGCTGCTGCTAAAAAGGCATATTTAAAGCATTGCAGCCCCGTGTCAAGTGTAAGCTCTGAACCCCTTTGGTAGCCGACAAATCTAAGTTTTTGTGTGGTTGTATTTGTTCTTGTTCATTTTTATTTGTGTGTGTGTGTTTTTTTTGTTTGTTGTTTTAGTTTGTGGGTTTTTTTAAGTTTGTGTGTGTGTGTGTGTGTGTGTGTGTAATTGTTTGTGTGTGTGTGTAAGTTATCGTGTGTGTGTGTGTAAGTTTTCGTGTGCATGTGTAATTTTTGTTGTGCATGTAAGTTTTTGTGTGCATGTGTAAGTTTTTGCGTGTGGGTGTAAGTTTTTGTGTGTGTGTGTAATTTTTTTTGAATGTAAGTTTTGGATTGTGTGTGTAAGTTTGTGTGTGTGTGTGTGTGTGTGTGTGTGTTATTTTTTGTGTGTGTGTGTGTGTGTGTCTAAGTTTGTGTGTGTGTGTGTGTGTGTTTGTGTGTGTGTGTCTAAGTTTTTGTGTGTGTAAGTTTTGGTGTGTGTGTGTAAGTTTTCGTGTGTGTGTGTGTGTAAGTTTTTGTGCATGTGTGTGAGTTTTTTTGTGTTAATGTGTCAGTTTTTGTGTTTGTGTGTGTGTGTCAGTTTTTTTGTGTGGGTGTAAGTTGTGGCATGTGTGTGTTTGTGTTCGTGTGTGTGTGTGTGTGTTATTTTTTGTTTTATGTTTGTTTGTTTTTTTGTTATTTTTTGTGTGCTTTTTATTTTTTTTGTTATTTTTAGTTTTATTTTTATTTTGTAATTTTGTTTTTTTGTGTGTGTTTGTGTGTTTAAGTTTGTGGGTGTGTGTATTTATGTGTGTGTGTGTGTGTTTGTGTGTGTCTAATTTTGTGCGTGTGTGTGTAAGTTTTAGTGTGTGTGTGTGTTAGTTTTAGTGTGCATGTGTTAGTTTTTGTGTGTGTATGTTTTGTCGTGTGTGTGTGTAAGTTTTCGTGTGTGTGTGTGTGTGTGTTTTTTTTTTGGGTGTGTGTGTGTGTGTGTGTGTAATTTTTTGTGCGTGTGTGTGTGAGTTTTTTGTGTTCATGTGTAAGTTTTTGTGTGTGTGTGTGTGTATGTTTGTGTGTGTTTGCAAGTTTTGGTGTGTGCGTTTGTGTTTTTGTGTGTTTGTGTGTGTTAGTTTTTTTTGTTTGTGTGTGTGTGTGTGTTATTTTTTGTGTGAATGTATTTTTTTGTGTGAATTTAAGTTTTCGTGTGCATGTGTAAGTTTTTGTGTGTGTGTGTGTGTGTGTAATTTTTTGTGTTTGTAAGTTTTTGCGTGTGTGTGTTAGTTTTCGTGTGTGTGTGTGTGTGTTATTTTTTCGTGTGTGTTTGTGTGTGATAGTTTTTTTGCGAGTGTGTGTGTGTTTTTTTTTGTTCATTTGTTTGTTTGTGTGTGTGTGTGTGTGTGTGTGTGTAATTTTTTTTGTGTGTGTAAGTTTTTGAGTGTGTGTGTATCAGTTTTTGTGTGTTTGTGTGTGTTAGTTTTTGTGTGTGTGTGTGTGTGTGTAAGTTTTTGTGTGCATGTATGTTTTTGTGTGCATGTTAGTTTTCGTGTGTGTTAGTTTTGGAGTGTGTGTGTAAGTTTTCATGTGTGTGTAAGTTTTCGTGTGTGTGTGTGAGTTTTTGTGTGTGTGTGTAAGTTTTTGTGTGTGTGTAAGTTTTTGTGTGCATATATGGTGACCGGGGGAAGACCTTTGGGGCCCAGGGAGGGCGTTTGGGGATCCGGAGGCCCTTGAGGATTGAGTGGTCTTTTGGGAGCCCGGGGGACCTTTGTGGACCGGGGGAGGGCCCTTGGGAGCCCGGTGGTCTTTTGGGAGCCCTGTGGGCCTTTGGAGGTCCGGGGGGGGGGGGCAGGGGGGGCCCGGGGGCACCTTGGGGGACGGGGGACGGGCCTTGGGGCCCCCGGTGGGCCTTTGGGTGCGCGCGGGGGGGGGGGGGGCGGGGGGGTGGGCCTGGTGGGCACTGGGAGGGCTTTGGGGTGTCGGGTTTACCTTTGGGGCCCGGGGAGGGTCTTTGGGGTTCGGGGATGGCCTTTTTGGGGTCTGGGGGCCCTTTGGGACCCCGTTGGTCCTTTGGGAGTCCGGTGGACCTTGGGGTGCCGGGGGACGGCCTTTGGGGGCCCGGGGGGCCAGTTGGGAGCCTGGGGGCCCTTTGGGGGCCCAGGGAGGGCCTTTGGAAGCCTGGGGTGGGCCTTTGGGTGGCCCGGGGCTGGCCTTTGGGGGTCGGGGGGGGCCTTTGGGGGCTCCGGAGGCCCTTTGCGACCTTGGGGGGCCTTGGGGGCGCGGGGGGAGGGCCTGGGGGGCACAGGGCGGGCCTGTGGGGCACCGGGCGGGCCTGGGGGGCACAGGGAGGGCAGTTGCGGGCGTGGGGGACATTTGGGGACCGGTGGAGGGCCTTTGGGATCCCGGTGGTCCTTCGGGAGCTCGATGGGCCTTTGGGGGGCCCGGGGATTGCCTTTGGGGGTCTGGGTGGGCCTTTGGGGGCTCCGGTGGCCCTTTGAGAGCTTGGGGGGCCTTTGAGGACCGGGGGGCTTCCTGCGGGGCACAGGGAGGGCAGTTGAGGGCCTGGGGGACTTTTGGGGACCGGTGGAGGGCCTTTGGGATCCCGTTGGTCCTTCGGGAGCTCGTTGGGCCTTTGCGGGTCCCGGGGTTGGCCTTTGGGGGTCTGGGGGGGCCTTGGGGGGCTCCGGGGGCCCTGGGCGCGCTGGGGGGGCCGTGGTGGCCCGGGGGGGCTTCCTTCGGGGCACAGGGAGGGCAGTTGCGGGCCTGGGGGCCATTGGGGGACCGGGGGCGGGCCTGGGTGGCCCCGGGAGGGCTTGGGGGCGTCGGGGGGACCTGGGGGGACCGGGGAGGGCCTTTGGGGCTCGGGTATGGCCTTTTTGGGGTCTGGGGGCCCTTTGGGACCCCGTTGGTCCTTTGGGAGTCCGGTGGACCTTTGGGGGCCGGGGCAAGGCCTTTGGGGGTCCGGGGGGCCTGTTGGGAGCCGGGGGGCCCTTTGGGGACCGAGGGTGGGCCTTTGGACGCCGGGGGAGGGCCTTTGGGGGGCCGGGGGATTGCCTTTGGGGGTCTGGGTGGGCCTTTGGGGGCTCCGGTGGCCCTTTGCGCCCTTGGAGGGCCTTTGGGGGGCCGGGGGAGGGCCTTGGGGGCACAGAGTGGGCCTTTGGGGCACTGGGAGGGCCTTTGGGGCACAGGGCGGGAAGTTGAGGGCTTGGGGGACATATGGGGACCGGTGGAGTGCCTTTGGGATCCCGTTGGTCCTTCGGGAGCTCGATGGGCCTTTGGGGGCCCCGGGGATGGCCTTTGGGGGTCTGGGTGGGCCTTTGGGGGCTCCGGTGGCCCTTTGAGAGCTTGGGGGCCTTTGAGGACCGGGGGGGCTTCCTTCGGGGCACAGGGAGGGCAGTTGAGGGCTTGGGGGACATTTGGGGACCGGTGGAGGGCCTTTGGGATCCCGTTGGTCCTTCTGGAGCTCGATGGGCCTTTGGGGGACCCGGGGATGGCCTTTGGGGGTCTGTGTGGGCCTTTGGGGGCTCCGGTGACCCTGTGAGAGCTTTGGGGGGCTTTGAGGACCGGGGGGCTTACTTTGAGTCACCGGGAGGGCGGATGAGGGCCTGGGGGACATTTGGGACCGGTGGAGGGCCTTTGGGATCCCGTTGGTCCTTCGGGAGCTCGATGGGCCCTTGGGGGACCCGGGGATGGCCATTGGGGGTCTGGGTGGGCCTTTGAGGACCGGGGGCTGCCTGCGGGGTTGGGGGGGGGTATGAGAAGCCTTTGGGGTTGGGGTAGAGGACCTCACAACACTGTTAAAATACAACTTGTGTATTATAATGACCACACTCAAAACCTCTTCCAAAATCTCTTCAAAAATCACCTTTTAAAATGTCTCTAGCTGTTTCGCCGAAATAGTTCCATAAAATAGCTAAAACGGTTTCGCCGAAATTAACCCTAAACGGAATTTCGGCATGTTCCTTTTGTTTGGCATCTCTGCGCCAATGCATTTCAAATTATTTTGAAACCTTTTCGCGCGCTAAGATCAATACGTCTGCTCGGAAACGATTCTCTTGTTAGAAACAACAAATTAATTTCCCTTTCGTGAATCAATTCTCTATAGAACAACAAATTAATTCCCCTTTTGTGCCAATCAATCAATCATGACATCATGTGTGATCTAACTGTTTCTCGGTGACAATTCTCTTTGGAAATGCAAGGACATTAATTAACTTGACGTCATCTGTCAGACATTAATTTACTGTTTCCGGGAACCTCATAACATCTGGCTCGAATAACAATAACAAATACTATTTCCGGATCATAACATCTGCCTCGAACAGGAAGTACGTGTCATTAACTTTGCTTCGAACGACAATAACATTGACCCCATTAACCACGTGTTCTCTCTAATGACTGTTCAAAACAACATTGACCTTGGCATTTTGCCTCGGAAACAATAACAACATTGACATTCGCTGAGGGCGTGCCAAAAACACACCTGGAGAAAGAGGTCATTGACCCATTCTCACTAATGACTCTATGCCCATATATGGTGCCCTGATCGGAGATATTATGGCATCTCTACTTACCCTGGAGCAGGTTATACTGTAAAAAGGGTACTAACACTCTCTATATTTACAGAAGATTAGTGGTAAGTGCGGGCATTCCATTACAATATTTGACGGCAGCGAAGCCCTCCCCTCCAGTAAGTAGTGTAGCACCATTTCTGGGCCAATATCTGGTGAAACCCGTAGCGTACAACTAGAGAAAATGAGTATACATGGTCCAGAAGCATGATAATGGCACCTTAGACCCTTCTTTGCATTATGAGCATAGAAGGGCTTTGCGACCCTTTTGAACTCATAGACCCGTATTACTTGCTGGAATGCTTCATTATAAGAAAGAGCTTGAAGAGTCTCACTAGTATGTAATAAGTATAGAAAAGTAACGTGGTGCCTCGATGTCATAGACACCGTACTACTGACCACACATGAAATGGCTCTCCAAGGTCACATTTGTGGCTTTAAATGCAACAAGCCTCCCCCCTTTGGATGTATAAATGTTTTTTATAGTCGTGGAAAACTTACCGAGGGTGGATTGGCATTTAGACAGGCTTCGATCGTTTATCCAAGCCAGAATTGAATAATTAGCGTCCTCTACCGGTGTAGCTTCTTGGAGGTCAGTCGAGAGATTGTCAATTATACCATCAATATCTTTCGTGGCCTGAAAAAGGAACATGAAATATTGCAGTGAAAGGAATATTATTGTAACAGTGAAAAAATTGGCAACACTAGGTCCTTGTCCTATTTCTTTTGAAGCATAACAGCTTAAATCCTAGACCTTCAAAGCCGGAAAAAACCTTTTTTGGGACAAAGCATCAATATTCCTAATAGTTTCCAGAAAAAATTATCGAAAAAAGTATTATTCCTAGCTATTCCTCTTAGGACTAGCAAAGTCCCTGTAGTAGACTAAAAAAAAACAGCTCTATTAGGTTGAAAAAAAAATAGCGAAAAATACCTTTATTTTAGTAATAATAGTAGCAGTAGTAGTAGTAGTAGAAGTAGTAATAGTAGTAGTAGTAGTAGTAGTAGTAGCAGTAGTAGTGGTAGTAGTAGGAGTAGGAGTAGTAGTAGTAGTAATAGTAGTAGTAGTAGTAGTAGAGAAGTAGTAGTAGTAGTTAGTTAGTAGTAGTAGTAGCAGTAGTAGTAGTAGTAGTAGTAATAGTAGTAGTAGTAATAATAATAGTAGTAGTAGTAACAGTAGTAGTAGTATTAGTAGTAGTAGTAGTAGTAGTAGTAGTAGTAGTAGTAGTAGTAGTGGTAGTAGTAGTAGTAGTACTAGTAGTAGTAGCAGTAATAGTAGTAGTAGTAGTAGTAGTAGTAGTAGTAGTAGTAGTAGTAGTAGTAGTAGCAGTAGTAGTAGTAGTAGGGAAAATTGTACCAATATTAGCAGCCCTGAGAGTTTTAGCTTGATACGCTAAGACGTTGCTGGGTTACTGCTGTTATACCCCTTTTATAACCCACGTGTACATGGTGTATTTCTATTTAGTTCAACTGCCCCCCCCCAAAAAAAAAAATTTAAATCCGAAAAGCTCGAAGTCACTCCTGAGATATTGCTGATACGTCCTTTTGACAACATGCATGTACATAATGGGTTTGAATTAGTTCAACACCCTCTCAAAATTTTCAGAAAATTTTATCTTAATACAGTTAGTATTAGCAATAGTAGTGGATGTAGTAGCAGTGGTTGTGTTCACATGGTGTCTTTTGGCTGTATCACTATCCCCTCAACATGCTCTGATATTTTCAACATTGTATTCTAAGCTGTTTTTGAAATATTGCTGATACACGCTTTTGATAACCTTCATGCACATAGTGAGCTTTGATTTAGTCCAACATTTCCCTTAACAACCCCTGAAAGTTATAATACCATTACCCATAGTAGTACTAGTAGCAGTGGCAGTAGTAGTAGCACTTCTACTACTAGTTGTAGTATGCACATAATACCTTTCTATTATTTCAACACCCCCATCAACTTGCCTGGAAAGGATCAAATTGGCACTTCAATCTGTTCCTGAGATAATTACTGAAACACCCTTTTAACAGTATGAATACTCACATCGTATATTGATCTAATTCAACATCCCCCTCAGCATTTCCTGAATGTTTAACCTTAATACCCTTAGCCTTGATAATAGTAGTAATAGCAGTAGTATTAGCAGCAGTAGTATTTGCAGTAGAAGTAGTAGCAGCAGTGGTGGATCCAGGATTTCTTTTTAGGGGGGGCGCAATATAGGTTAATCCGATAAAATTTTTAGGGGGGGCGCAAAATAGGTTGATCCGATAAACTTGCGTTAGGAGCAAGCTAAATTAATGCAAACTTGAGTTAATTAAGTAAATTACACCACTTTAGACTACGCTGGGGGAGGGGACCCCCCCCCCTCCTGGATTCACCACTGAGTACCAGTAGTATGCATATAGTACCTAAATGTTGGTCCAACATCCTTCTTAAGATGCCCTAAAAGTTTCACCTTAATATCCAAAGCTGTTCCTGGGTCAATGCTGATATGTCCTTTGAAAAACATGCACGCACACAATGTGTTTTGATTTAGTTCAATACTCCGCTTAAACATTTCCTGAAAGTGTCACTTTAATACCCTCAGCCTCAGGAGTAGTAGTAGTCGTAGCAGTAATAGCAGCAGCGGCATGCAGACATGGCTTTTAGTTAGTTCAACATCCCCTTCCATATGTCCTGAAAGTTTGAACTTAATACTTTTAACCTTTCCCGAGAAATTGCTTATACGCCCTTTTGACAATCTGTATAGACACAGTGTGCTTTTATTTAGTTCAACATCCCTTAAACATTCTGCGAAAGTTTCACCTTAATACCCTTAGCCTCAGTATTAGCAGTAGTCGCAGCAGTGGCTTTAGTAGTTGGAATAGTGGTAGTATACACATAGTGCCTGTTGGTTAGTTGAAAATCCCCCTGAATGTGCCCTGAAAGTTTCAACTTATGACTACGCTGTTCCTAAGATAATGCTGATACGCCCTTTTGACAACCTGCATGCATATAATGTGTTTTAATTTAGTTTAACGTTTCTTGATAGTTTCACTTTAATACCCTTAGCCTCAACAGTGGTAGCAGTGGTAGTAGTAGCAGTAGTAGTAGTAATAATAGTTGTAGTAGTAGTAGTAGTAGTAGTAGTAGTAGTAGTAGTAATAGTAGTAGTAGTAGTTGGATACATAATATATATTATATAAATAATATATGTTATATGTATATAATATATTCGTTATATGTATTTCTGCTGTGATTCCTCCCAAATAAAAACATTGGCTTTTTCTTTTTTGCAGAGATTTATTAAACAATGCTGACTGTAGTGGCTATGCTTTTATTAAATTGACTGTTTAACTGCAGTTTGAAGAATTTCATTTTTGCGAGGGCTCAGATCTTAAATCTTTGTAGATTACAACCTCTCCATGAACGATACAACAGGTATTATTCTGCAGCGTACTATACAGGACGTGATTATTATTACAGAAATATCAGAATCTGTTTCTGTCCTATCAATACAACGTGGATTTCTTTAATTGTCTTGCCCCCCTCCCCTATAAAGCTTTCACTCCATTGCTGGAGGGTCGCACCCGGCACTATGAGAACCTTTAACACTGAGATATTGCTGCTTCATCCTTTTGTCACCATATACACACATTGTGTTTTGACTAACTTCAAACTGCCCCTAAACATTTCCTATAAGTACAACCTTAACTAGTTTAACTAATTAGTTAAACTATTTTAATTAGTTTAACAAATAAAAATCAACTAATTAAAGTTGATTTTCTTGCTGAGGGCAAACTTCTATTATCAAACAATTCGTTGTAACGAACAGTAAGTAAGGAGCGACTCGGCCCAATAGTTACCGAAACTCCTAAAAACAGAATTTTGATAACAACTAATACATCAAAAGAATTAGCTTTTTATTTTAATTCCCAACATGAAAAAATTCATTAAGTTTAATGTTACCCATGAAATACTAAGAGCCTGAGAACATTTGCCTGATTTTCGAAAAACAGGGAAGCATCCTCATAAAGTAAAGCGATTTTAATGAAACTTACACCATCAGATTCAGCATATCATAGAACCCAGCTCCATAAGTCATCTACAAAAATGTCGAATTTTGTATTTTTGGCTAGAAGAAAGATCCCGAACGCGAGTTTATTTCTTTGTTATTTCTCAGGGGTGATCGTATCAAATCAATGGTCCTACAAAGTTGGGAGAGGACTCATTTGAACGGAAATCAAAAGTTCTATTAGCCCTTTTAAGTGATAAAATAGATTGGAGGGCAGCTATTCCCCCTCCGTTTGTCCCCAAAAAAAAAACAAATCAAAGTTTACAAACAGCCATTTCGCTCAGCATATTTGAAAGGTCCAATAACTATGCCTCTGGGGATAACACGGCCCTCACAGTCCTGGGGAAAGGGTTGTATGTAATGCTTGTGTAATTTGCACATTGTTTACACACAGCATTTGTTATTGCGAAAAATATAAAAATTGGGGGGAGGATTTCCAGGGGGGCAGTTTTCACAGGAAGAATTGTAAGGGGGATTTTATACACAGGGATGGGGGGATTTCGTGGCATGATTAGAAAAACGGTCAGAAATTAGATTAAAAACAGGGTTTTTTAAAGTGAAAGTAAAGAGCTATATTAAAAATTAAAACAAACAGAATTTATTCCTTATATATATATGGGGGGGGGTGTTCGTTCTTCAACTTTTGCTCTTCAAACAGTTCGTGATAACGAAAAGAAGTAACACAACACCAGTAAAATCAATTAAGTTTATTGTAAACCATCATAGTTGCAGCGGCAGCTGCAACCTAGTAAAGAGCGAACCACAGCCCATAGTAATCAAAAGTTCAAAATGTGTTTTCAAAAAAAACTGTATAGTGAGAAAAAATTGCCATTTGACATTCAATCAGGAATGGTAGCTATTGTTTCGGTTAATCATAGAAATAAAAATTTATTGCGAACAGAAATTTATAGGGATTTCGAAAGGAGCCTGAAACCCCTTGAAAATTGCGTCAAATCGAGATAAAAAGTCCACCACTGGAATCAGCATGATGCATTTGATTAGCATTTGAAAAGGCACAGTATTGAAAGATATTAAATAGTGTAAAGAGCAAAACGCTGGTATTTGGAAAAATATTTGTATATATTTTAACAAGGTATTACAACAATTTGAAAACCTTACAAAATAAAATCAAATAGTGGAGCATAGTAGATATTGTTGTTAGAATCGCACTTGCTTTAATAATCAAATATCTTTGAAAAGATTGCACTATGAAAAGACAACAAATTGTCTGCGGTTAGAAGACAAGTGACCATCAGAATCCATATATATAGAATCTATATATAGAAGCCTGCCACGTGCCTAGTGCTGGGCCCAGCAACAAAGCCGCCAGGCTCCTGGTACTATAGATAATGTAAACTCCACAGCTAACTCAGTCAGATATATACAATGGTGTGCTTTGCTAATGATCGTCCTTTAATATAAATGTAATCTTTATTATAATTTTTAATATATTGACTTTAAATATAACTGTACTAGCCTATACTATAATTAAGTGGCCTATAAAATTTAGCATAGGCAAGAGGTAGTTCTTTTTTATATACGGAGGCTCCAGGTACGAATCCTGGCTACGTCATTTATTTTATTGTAATTATTATTTTCATTTATGTCTTGTATCAAAAACTTTCTGAAAGTAAAAGACAAACACGTCTCATCATATAACTTTACCACGAAGTATTACGTACAGAAAAAAACCTATGGCTTTTTCTTAATTGGAATAGTAAGAGACGACCTGGCTAAAACCTACGCTTATGACATCATTGATCTACCTTTAATATTAATTATAATCGTATTTTAGTTACTACGGGCTGGAGGTTCGTTCTTTACTGTAAAACAACAACATAATATCGTGTTTTTCTATTCACGACATAGCTCTAATAAAACTATGACGAAATTTATTATTTATCTAGTAGGGTTTCAGAAAAGGTGGTTCTAATGATGTACTTTTGTTTAGATCTGACACTATGCTTAGGAGTTCTGGGTTTTTACATTTCTTAGCATTGGACTGATCGTCTCTTACTAGGTTGCTAGCTACTGCTGCAACCCGGATTCACATATATAGTTATGAGAGGCAGCCTGGCCGAGTGGTACAAGGCGCTGGTGTTAGCCACCAGTCTCTTAGGAGGCGTAGGTTCAAATCTTACCCCTGGTACACGATTATGATTTATGTACAAAAATCAAATATCATTGAAAAGACTGCAGCATGAAAAGACATCAAAAATGCAGTTTTTGGTGGAAAAATTTATTTTCTTTTAGAAATAATTTATTTTAGTTACTAAATATTTTTAACCCAATTAATTTCCTTTAAAATGAGCTATTGAACAACTCTCTACGATGTTCCGGTTTATGGTGTTATGCTAGAACTAAAAAAACGTACTCCTGCAGTATATTTTGGCAAATTGATAAGAACTACTGGAATAATCTTAAAAGAAAACTGGCTCCAAAAACTTCCAATATGAGAAGATACTTTCTCGGTGGCCCCAGATTAGAGGGGGGGAGGAGAGTACCTGCTTAGATTTTGAAAAATTAAAAAGAAATTTCTGGTTTTTTCCTACTCATGTTATGGAAAATCAAATCTTTATTACGGAAATAGCTTTAATAATATTGATTCAAAATTAATTACTAAAATATTTGGGCAAGAGGGGTTGGCTACAAAGTTTTACAAAGAGTAAAACAGCTAATTGCGGTTACTTTTTTCTTACATCAAATTCAGAAATGATGAGACTTATCGCTTGAATACTATCAACTGTACATCAATCCGGAGAAATATCAATCATAGAGATAATGAAGAGTATCGTCAAAATTTACATTAAATTATTATCAGAACATATGAAGGACAACAAAAATGATGTGGCTTATCGCCTGAATACTATCAAGGCTGCATCAATCCGGAGAAACATCAAATACAGAACTAATGAAGAGAATAGTCATAATTACATCAAATCACCTATTCTTGGAAACAAAGAAACAAATACAGGAGTAATGATTTGTATCTTAGAAATCACATTGACCAGGTTATTGTTTACAATATGTTGAAAAGATACAAAGGGATTGATTTTTCTCGTAAGAAACAGAATAGAAACATATCGAGCAAATTAATCAAATTCTACAATAATTTTTAGAGAAGTTGTAAGTTGACGAAAAAACATTTTCGTCAACCTGGGTCAAACATTTCCGAGAACATTTTTTAATTTTAGTTCTCAGTTCAAGATCGCTAAAGTTATTATGTAAACTGCAAAAATAATTATGGTATCTGAGCAATAGTTTTAATTTTTTAATAAAAACTAGATAAATACCAGAAAATGTGTAATTAGTTTCACTTATTACTTCATATAAGAAGTAATAACTGAGTAAAAGCTTCTTTTTTATCTGGAGAAAAAAAAGATGTCAAAAATGGTAGAACGCCTTCTTAAGCAAGATCAGTTACTCATCCATTTATTTTATGGGCTTTTAGTGCGCATTCTCCTCATATTATGGAGCTATATCCATGATATTTATATTGAACCAAAGTATACGGATATTGATTATGTTATTTACACAGGTGCAGCCAAGTACATTACAATGGGAGAGTCACCATACAAACAGGAGACTTATCAATATACCCCCTTGCTTTCACAAATCCTAACTGCCAATGTGTATATAAGTAATGCATGTGGAAAGATTATATTTGTTATATTTGACATAGTAATTTCATGGCTTATTTCTAAATCCGTGAGGTATCCAGAATATCGGCTAATCAGTGCGTTAATGTGGCTTTACAATCCTGTGGTTATAGCTATATCCACCAGAGGAAGCTCTGAATCTGTTATCGTTTTTTTAGTGCTGTGTAGTGTGTACTTTTTGAAGCGAGAGAAGTATTTGTTAGCTGGCTTTTTCCATGGGCTGGCTATCCACTTTAAGATATATCCTCTCACTTATTCTCCTCTAATATACTTTGTGCTAGGAAATAGTATTTTAACAGTGAATAGAAGGCAATCAAAGTTTCTGCTAATGACTATTGTCACTTTTCTCTCATTCACTGCTTCCTATTATAATTCTTATGGATGGGAGTTCTTAGAGGAAACATATTTTTATCATGTATATCGACAAGATCCAAAACACAATTTTTCAGTTTTCTGGTATATTTTCTATCATTTTGAAAACATTTCAGTCCTGGGGTACATACCATTCATTGCCCAGAGCTTTTGCATAATCTTTTTTACGCACAGATATTCAAGCCAGGTAAGTTTAGAATTTGGCATGTTTGTCATTGTTTATTCTTTTGTCACTTTGAATAAGGTTGTTACCGCGCAATACTTCCTTTGGTACTTTAGTTTTATACCATTGATTTGGTTTGATATTGAAGTTGCTGTTCATTCTTGGGTTCTTATGTTTAGTTTTTGGGTTCTAGGAATAATGTCATTTCTACTTCCTGCATATTTACTAGAATTTCAACATTTAAATATTCAATTTTTTGTATTTTTAGGATGTCTTTCTTTCTTCGTATGTAATTGCTATATTCTTGAAGTAATGGTGAAATCTTATATTCCCCGTGATAGAAGCAGTTGGAAAAATTAAATAATCATCAGTGCACGCTCCCAAAGCTTAAACTATATTAAAGGGATTTTCACAATCAGGGATGTGACTAATAATTTAATAAATAAACGTGTTTTTAGCTCTAAATTTCTTGATTTTGAGCAATTTACGACGAGAAATTTTTTCAAACAGACTTTTGTATTGGCTTTCGAATGATTCTTCGAAAGGGCTTTCTGCCATTGCATAGGTACAGGTATATTGCATAGGTATAGGTACAAGGGCTATCAAAGGTATGCTGGATTTTCCGTTTTGTGACTGTCCTGCATGCCCTATTTTCCTGAGATTCTCTTGTTCACTAGTCCAATTATAATGAATTGGTTGAGAAAGTAATGTCGACGATCAAATTTCATTACTGTTTACGAACTTGAAACCCACTGCTAGTTCTATCCTCGAATCCCTAAAACATTCAACGAAGAATCTTCCATGTTTTTTTTTTACTTGCATGAACATTACGTGGTCAATCGAGCATTTTTACGGGGGGTGGGTAAACACCGGCCATCATTTTTAGGTTTAAAAAATAAACACAGTAAATCTTACAAAAGCATCTTTGTCGGATTTAGGCGAAGAAACTATAGAAGTAAACATGTGTTTTAAAAAAACGGGGTATTAAATATAAGTTTTACCTCACATCTCTATCAGAGACAGATCCAGGGGGGGGGGGGCCAAAGGCCCCAGGCGGCACACCCTGCGACGGGAAAACAAGCTAAATAGCAAATTGCAAAGAAAAACTTGCCGAAACAAGACCATATTCAATGTTTGTATTTATCTAAATTACAATGTACAAGTGTTTTGTCAAGCATAGTTGCGTGCTTTTAGTAGCCTCTGGTCTTTCCGTCCTGTTTTGCTTTAAGGGGCTCATTTGTGCATTAAGATGATAGAGCGATGTAATGGACACGGGTGAAACTTCAACGTTTGTCTGTTCCCCAGCTACGTAGATATACTTGGTAGGCCTTCCCTGTTAACAATTTTAAGATTTTCCAGGAACATTAATTCACAAAATGAAGGGAGGCAATGATTTTACTATTTTAAAATGAAGACTAAAAAAAAAATGAATTTTTTATGTTCGAAATCCGTGGAATATATTCCAGCTATTGTGTCTAATGACACAGTGACACTTTTATTTCGTTTAATCAGTTGCAGTAAAAGTCTTACTTACGTCATTACTCCACGTCGAAACAGTTCTGAAATAAAAGTGGTAAGCTTTAAGCTACAAAAACTACAATAATTGTTTCTCAGGAAACTTGGCATAATCATAACTTTGTCCACATTTTTTAATTTACATTTAACGCTTAAGCGACTCAGTGGCAGTGAAAGAGGCGAATAAAAAAGTCTTTCTTACATCTAAAAGCCCGCCAAGATTGGTATTGTGACTTGTTTTAATTGACGGATAACGATTGTCTTGCAATGAAAGGAGAGACAATAGGAAGAAAAACAATATAGGAAAGAATAATAAGGAAAAGAGAGACAAAATTCTAAGAAGAGGTGGGTATGACTATGGATTGTTTTAATCATCCTATAGATGTTTTAAGACAAGGTGAGATCTGTTTTCCGTAATTTTTGCATAAGCTTTTTGAGATATATACACCTTATGACTCTTGTTGCACCATTCATGGGGAGGCTCAGTATGACTTAAATTTGTGCATTGAAATTGAGATCAAAGGCTTAAGGCAATTTGGTAATTTGTAAAATTCTCATCGATTTTCCTTTTTGTTCAAGAAGGGGGACTGTAAGTTCCCTATACAAGGTTTTCGACCTTGCTGATACCAATGGTGCACTTTTTATTTTGATCTGACACCACTTTCGAGGGGTATAATTGCCATGAATTTCTTTTTGCAATAAAATTTTACTTTACAGACACTAACAAAAAATGTGTTTAAAAAAAGCAATTGTAAAAGTTAAAAAATAATTTTTGTACATAAATTTCTGCATATTCATTTCGCAGACAAGAAAGCTCAACTTATTTCAAAGTAAAAATATATTTCCTTATGCCTTAAAGCACGTAGATATGAGAAATAGCTTTTGAATGAGCCATTAAGAATCTCTTTATGATATTCTGGTAGCCCGATAGACCTGTTGAAAAAAAAAAAAAAAAAAAAAAAAAAAAAACGGAAGACAGATCAGTGCTACCGATACAAAAAAGTGATTTTCATTGTTGTTCAGGGAGGGGGACTGTAACTTGCCTGTACAAGGTTTTGACCATTTTGATTCCAATGGTACACTTTTCATTTTGATCTGACGCCATTTTCGAGGGGTTTGAGGCTTTTTTCGAAATCACCGTAAATTTCTTTTCGCAATGAACTTTTACTTTTAAGACAAATCGAAATAATAGCTAACATTCCTGATTCAGTGTTACATGAAACTTTTTTTTCACCAGGCAGTTTTTTTCAAAACACGAATTTTAACTTTTGGTTACTATGGGCTGTGGTTCGCTCTTTACTAGGTTGTAGCTGCCACTGCAACCATAATACCTTGCCGGGACATGCTTTAAAAAAATGAGCCTAGAAAATGCCAGAAAAAAAAACAACAGCGGATAGTGATTTTCCCGATACGATAAATGCAATACCAATACACACGATACCGATACGCAAGATATCGATACGCCCGATTCCACATACAGTCCTTCCCCAGGGGGTATGGAGGGCCATATCATCATCAAAACCATATATATTGACCTTTGAACTAAGTTAATCAAAATGGCTATCTCAAAATTTTTATAGGGCTTGTTGGGGGGAGGGGGCCTGTAGGGAGGGAGGCTATTTGCCCTCCAATCTTTTTGGTCACTTAAAAAGGGCACTTACAAATTTAATTACATTTAGAATGAGCTATCATACACCTCTCCATGATGCTCTGGCCACCCCCTAGCCCTTCTAGAAAAAAAAAAGAAAGAAAAAAAAGAGACAGATCAGTGCTACCCATGCAAAAAAGTCATTTTCCTTGGTGTTCAAGGTGGGGAACTGTAATTATTCTAATAGAAGGTTTTGATCATGCTGATTCCAATGGTGCACTTTTTGTTTCGATTTGACGCCATTTAAAAGGGGTTTCAGGCTCTTTTTCGAAATCACCATAAATTTCTTTTTCGCAATAAACTTTTACTTCTAAGATTAACCGAAACAATAGATATCATTATTGATTCAGTGTCAAATGGCGATATTTTCTCACTAGACAGTTTTTTTGAAAGCGCGTTTTTCAACTTTTGGTTACTATGGGCTGTGGTTCGCTCTTTACTAGGTTGCAGCTGCCGTTGCAACCATGATATCACGCCTATGCCCTTTCAAAAACCTTGATTCTCTTAAAATATTTCGATTTAGTTCAGTAGCAGTGGTAGTTGTAGAATCAGTAGTAGTAGCAGTAGTAATAGTGTTAGTAGTAGTAGTAGTAGTGGTAGTATTAGTAGTAGTAGCAGTAGTAGTAGTAGCAGTACTAGTAGCAGTAGCAATAGTAGTAGTAGTAGTAATAGTCGTAATAATAGTAGCAGTAGTAGTAGTAATAATAGTAGCAGTAGTAGTAGTAGTAGTAGCTGTAGTAATAGTAGTAGTAGCAGTAGTAGTAGTAGTGGTAGTAGTGGTAGTAGTGGTAGTAGTAGTAGTAGTAGTAGTAGTAGTAGAGAAGTAGTAGTAGTAGTTATTTAGTAGTAGTAGTAGGAGTAGTAGTATTAGTAGTAGTAGTAATAGTAGTGGTAGTAGTAGTAATAGTAGTAGTAGCAGTAGTAGTAGTAGTAGTAGTAGTCGTAGTAGTAGTAGTAATAGTAGTAGTAATAATAGTAGCAGTAGTAGTAGTAGTAGCTGTAGTAATAGTAGTAGTAGCAGTAGTAGTAATAGTGGTAGTAGTGGTAGTAGTGGTAGTAGTAGTAGTAGTAGTAGTAGTAGTAGTAGAGCAGTAGCAGTAGTAGTTTTAGTAGTAGTAGTAGCAGTAGTAGTAGTAGCAGTAGTAGTAGCATTGGTAGTAGTAAAAGTAGTACTAGTAGCAGTAGTAGTAGTGTAGTAGCAGCAGCAGTATTATTAACAGTAGCAGTAGTTGTGGTAGTAGTAGTGTTAATAGCAGTTGGAGGAGTAGTAGTAATAATAATAGTAGTTGTAGTAGCAGTAGTAGTAGTAGTCGTAGTAGTATAAGTAGTAGCAGTAGTGGTAGCAATAGCAGTATCAGTAGTAGTAATACTAGTAGTAGTGGTAGTAGTAGTAGTAGCAGCAGTAGTAGTAGTAGTAGTAGTAGTAGTAGTAGTGGCAGTAGTAGTAGTAGTAGCGAAAGTGGTACCAATATTAGCAGCCCTGAGAGTTTTAGCTTGATACGCTAAGACGTTGCCGGGTTACTGCTGTTATACCCCTTTGATAACCCACGTGTACATGGTGTATTTCGATTTAGTTCAACTGCCCCCCCCCCCAAAAAAAAATATATATCCAGAAAGCTCGAAGTCGCTCCTGAGATATTGCTGATACGTCCTTTTGACAACATGCATGTACATAATGGGTTTGAATTAGTTCAACACCCTCTCAACATTTTCTGAAAGTTTTATCTTAATACAGTTAGTATTAGCAATAGTAGTCGATGTAGAAGCAGTGGTTGTGTTCACATGGTGCCTTTTGGCTATATCACTATCCCCTCAACATGCTCTGATATTTTCAACATTGTATTCTAAGCTGTTTTTAAAATATTGCTGATACACGCTTTTGAAAACCTTCATGCACATAGTGAGCTTTGCTTTAGTCCAACATTTCCCTTAACAATCCCTGAAAGTTATAATACCATTACCCTTAGTAGTACTAGTAGCAGTGGCAGTAGTAGTAGCACTTCTACTACTAGTAGTAGTATGCACATAATACCTTTCTATTATTTCAACATCCCCATCAACTTGCCTGGAAAGGATCAAATTGGCACTTCAAGCTGTTCATGAGATAATTACTGAAACACCCTTTTAACAGTGTGAATACTCACATCGTATTTTGATCTAATTCAACATCCCCCTCAGCATTTCCTGAATATTTCACCTTACTCGCTTTAAGATCTATTTATATTATTACTTGTTGTATGTTTTTTGCTATGATTGTTTATTTAATTTCTATTCGTTTTGGGTTTCATCTATTCTTTAATAGTAATTTCTGGTCGTTTTGAGTTGGAATTTTAACAAATATTCGTATCTCCTGAGCTTAAGTTTAAAATGGCCTTTACCTTTCTTTGAAAAACTTATTTTTCGGATAGTTTTTTTTAATTAATTTTTGTTCCTTATTGATTGCAAAAAGTCTCAAGTTTTTATGGAATGGGGGGGGGGTGCTTACTGTCCGATTATTCTTGACTTTAAAAAAAGGATCTAGAAATTTAAATTTAAATCGAATGAGGCTTTTTTCAAAGTATATACGATTACCTCTTTGATAAAAACCTTATATATAAACAATAGACAGCTTGCATAACTTGTGGACAGTGATTGACAACATTGAATGGATTGAAAAAATAGCTCCAATAAGGGGGTTTAGACCCTATTTCACTTGCTGACACAAAGGGATTTTGACTGTTTGGAATTGATCTTAATAGGAATTTGCGTTCCAAAGCAATTTTGCATCTATCACAGAGTCTGTATTTTAACCTTATAATTGGGTAATTATAATAGATTTCCTATGTGTTCTTCCCATACAAAACCCTTTCCCATAAGCTATAAACCCCCCTTAATAAGTTATGCCCCAGGGCATAACTTACAACGCCTACCCCTAGGCCCTGGTAGGCTGTGTCGACGGAGTTATTTGTTATCAGAATTTTGAACTATTTTAACAAAATGTCTATCTCAAAATTTTTATCTGATGTATTTAGGGCGTGGAGGAAGGAGAGGGGCTAGTTGCCCTTCAATCTCTTTTGACTCTTAAAAAGTGAACAAGAACTTTCAATTTTCAATCAAATGAGCCCTCTCTAAAGTTTATACGAGCATCCCTTCCATAAGAAATAATAAGAAGGATTCGGAGAATCCTTAAATTACAACCCTTGCCATGAGGGCTTTGTGGGAGTTGTAATCCTCAAAGACCTAATTTCCAGAACTTAAAACTACGTTTAATAAAATGGCTGTCTTAAAATTTTGATTGGGTGTGTTTGGGGAAAAGGCGGGCGTGAGAGGGGGGTTAGTTGCCCTTAAATCACTTTTGATTATTACAAAGGGCACTAGCCGTCAGAATTTCCAATCGAATGAGCCTTTATTGAAGTTTCTACGACACCGCCTTCTATAAAAACCTTATATGCCCCCAGGGCATAACTTAAAACCCTTGCCCTGAGGGTTGTGGGGGGTTGTCCTCCTCAAAACCATATTTTTCTATCTGGAAATCAACCAAGCTGAACAAAATGGCTATCTCAAAATTTTGGTTGGATGTGTTTGGGGGAATGATGGACGTGGGGGGGGGGGGCTAGTTGCCCTTCAATCACTTTCGACTATTAAAAAGGGCACTAGCCCTTTGAATTTCCAATTGAATGTGCCTGTTTTGAAGTTTCTGTGACAACGCCTTCTATAAAAACCTTATATGCCCCCAGGGCATAACTTAAAACCCTTGCCCTTAGGGTCTTGGGGGATTGTCCTCCTCAAAAACATGTTTTCTATCTAAAAATCAACTACGCTGAACAAAATGGCTATCTCGAAATTTTGATTGGATGTGTTTTGGGGAATGATGGGCGGGGGGGGGGGCCACTTTCGACTATTAAAAAGGGCACTATCCCTTTGAATTTCCATTTGAATGAGCCTTTTTTGAAGTTTCTATGACAAGGCCTTCTATAAAAACCTTATATGCATATCTTAAAACCCTTGCCCTGAAGGTTCTGGGGGAGTGTCCTCCTCAAAAACATATTTTCTATCTGGAAATCAAATACGCTAAACACAATGGCTGTCTAAAAATTTTGATTGGATGTGTTTTGGGAAATGATAGGCGTGGGGGGGAGGCTAGTTGCCCCCCAATCACTTTCGACTATCAAAACGCGCACTAGCCCTTTAATTTCCAATCGAATGAGCCTGTTTTGAAGTTTCTAAGACAACGCCTTCTATAAAAACCTTAGATGCCCTCAAATCACTTTCGACTATTAAAAGGTCACTAGCCCTTTAATTTCCAATCGAATGAGCCTGTTTTGAAGTTTCTACGACAACGCCTTCTATAAAAACCTTATATGTCCCCAGGGCATAACTTAAAACCCTTGCCCTGAGGATTTTGGGGGATTGTCCTCCTCAAAAATATATTTTCTATCTGGAAATCAACTACGCAGAACAAAATGGTTATCTGAAAATTTTGATTGGATGTGTTTGGGGAAATGATGGGCGGGGGGGGGGGGGGGCGGAAAGGGGGCTAGTTACACTTCAATCACTTTCGACTATTAGAAAGGGCACTAGCCCTTTAATTTACAATCGAATGATTATGGTTTGAAGTTTCTACGACAACACCTTCTATAAAAACCTTATATGCCCCCAGGGCATAACTTAAAACCCTTGCCCTGAGGGTTGTGGGGAGTATCCTCCTCAAAAATATATTTTCTATCTGGAAATCAACTACGCTGAACAAAATGGCTATCTGAAAATTTTGATTGGATGTGTTTGGGGAAATGATGGGCGTGGGGGGGAGGGGGGCAAGTTACACTCCAATCACTTTCGACTATTAAAAAGGGCACTAGCTCTTTGATTTCCAATCGAATGAGCCTTTTTTGAAGTTTCTACGATTATTTTTTGAAGTTTCTACGACAAATCCTTCTGTAAAAACCTAATATGCCCCCAGGTCATAACGTGAAACCCTGGCCCTGATGGTTTTTGGGGAGTGTCCTCCTCAAAAATATATTTCTATTTGTAAATCAATTGCACTGAACAAAATGGCTATCTCGAAATTTTTATTGAATGTCTTTGGGGAAATGATGGGCGTTGGGGTGGGGGGGGGGCTAGTTACACTCCTATCACTTTCGAATATTAAAAAGGGCATTAGCTCTTTAATTTCCAATCGAATGATCCTGTTTTGAAATTTCTACGACAACGCCTTCTATAAAAACCTTATATACCCCCAGGGCATAACTTAAAACCCTTGCCCTGAGGGTTTTGGGGGAGTATCCTCCTCAAAATATATTTTCTATCTGGAAATCAACTTCGCTGAACAAAATGGCTGTCTCCAAATTTTGATTGGATGTGTTTGGGGGAAGGATGGGCGTTGGGGGGGGGGGCTCGGTGCCCTCCAATCATTTTCGACTATTAAGGGCACTAGAACTCTCGATTTTCAATCGAATGCGCCCCCTTTGAAGCTTCTACAACGACCCCTTCCATATGAAGTGCCACTGGAAAAAAAATAATAAATAATAAAATATTGGAGCCGTATGGCCTTTACTATAGGCAACGCTGTAGCGTTGCCTCTGATAAAAAGGCAGTTCAAAACTAGTCTATGAATTTTAGACAAACCATATACAAGGAAAAACAAGATTAAACTAGAATTTATCTCCTAGAAATCAATCTGTAAGCCAACTAAAATATTTTAGAAAATGCGTTGAACTCTGGAAAACAGTTAGTGCTCCTTTGCGACAGTGTCAAGGATGATAATTTAATCTCCCCCCCCCCCCACTTCTTTTTCAGTCCTATTGCGAATTCACCCTATTTTAGGGTAATATGAGGGAAGCTTTTCAATCCAATAGATTTAAATAAAAATAATTCTTTATTAAGGAGCTTTTGAAAAAAAAGTCAAAATTTGAAGTCCCCATGAAAAAAAAAGTTTTTTTTTACTTTTATGTTGTTGTCAAAATTGTATTTTTAAAGTTCGGTTATGATTCTACTAAAATTACGACTAAAAATCACCGCAGCCCCAAGCCACCAAAGGCCAACATAGTTAAAGCTATGCATAATCCTCCTCCGTACCAATCTATTTAAAGCCTTCCTCTTTACATCTCCATACGAAGTTTGTGTTTCTCTTAAATCTGTCCTTACGACATCCTCCGCCCCAGCTGAGTAAAATGTGCTTTTTGTTTAGCCTTAGATGGTTTGCCAAAAAGGATAATATTTGGGAATCTGTCATCTTTCATCCGCAGAAGATACCCAAATCACGTCAACCTTTCTCTCATTAGAGCCCTTGAAAGTGGCATTGAAATATAGTTTTCGCACAACCTTCAAAATACGGTCGGTCAGTTCATTACCCAAAACAATCCAGAGGCAAGTTCTCTAAAAACCATTTAGCAAATCTTCCTCCGTTATTCAGAGTACCCATGCTTCATAACTTTAAATGATCACTGTTACCACTATTGCTTCCAATATTTTATTATTGGCTCGTAGACGTTTATCCCTATTTTTTCAAGGTTAAAGGCGTTTGGTGACTCAACAGTTCCAAAGCATTAATCTAAAAGTGAAATCTTGGTAAAGATATCCTCTATACTTCTTAAAACTGCAATGTCCTTCTCTTAAATTGTCCGTTATTTAGAATCCAATGCAAATCCTGTGTCGTCTACTAGCCTATAATTTTTTAGAGGGGTGCTACTCCTTAAGGTCATCCCAAAGTACGTTATCCATTATCTTGTTCGGTTTGAAGCTTCGCCTAGTTTACACCCCTTCACCTCGTGGGTTTGCGCTGACGAATATCTTATCCTACCTAGTGACTGAGGGTTAAGCTTCGTTTTCTGGAACTCAACTATCACCAAAGCAATTTTTAGGCTTAGCCTCCCCATTGCTTCCCCCTGAGGCAGCTATAGGTTTTATTTTGTGAGAAACTATATTCATTTTTCAGAAAAATTCAGAAGATATTCAAATATTTGTTGTGGAGAAATTGGGGCTCAGTTGTCAAATCCCAAAAGTTGATAAATAATGCTATAAATTTGCAAAAAGACGATGGAGGTATTAAGAAAAATGTTATTGGGGAATAAATGGGATGACTCCCAATGGGTTGAGTCAAAAGATTCTGATTCAGTATTTTTGTGTTCCTTGTTTTGCTAATTTTTAGCTGTATTAATACTTTTTTCTTTCCTTGTGTGACCAGTTTTTTTTAAAGGGTTTTTTAATAGATGGGAAATAAACAAAATCAGACTCTTAATAGTTATAATTTTATTTATGAATAAAATAGAAAGCAGCAAAACTGCGTTTTTCCAAATTTTTAAGAAACAGACAATACATATCTGGGTAAAGATATGATGAGAAGATGAACCCTGTCCGAATGACAAACCTCATTAGCATGAGCCTGAGCATCAATAGACGAAAAACATTTATTTTGAGGCTATAACACAGCTTTTGAAAAGGAGCTAACAAGTCTGATCAATCATACTGCAGTGTCACTATCTGTTAAAAAATAATCTTCAAAAAAACTAATGACTAAATTAGTACAAAATAGCTTTGGCAGTTTTCATCTTGAGTACGGTAGAAATAGTGCAATTTCTGATTATATAGGCCTGTAGGAAGGCTTGAGGCTTTTCCTAGGGTGATAGAAAATATTTTAAACAAAAACCCCAAAAACTCGTGCCTTCACAATATTGCCCTGCTGTTATCCATAAATATCATTGTCATCCAGCCAGGATACAAAACCAGGAGCATTATGACTAAGTTAAACTTAAACTGGCGCCCATATATTACTCATCTCAGAGCCACCAAAACCAATTTAAGATTCTTAAAAGATGTATGAGTCAAAGAAGATACAAAATATAAAGGTCAATTTTTAGAAAGCTAAAAAAAAAGATAGTATTTCTTTTTTATACTTCTCATAATTATAATTATTAAGTTAAACTTATCATAAGCGATTAGCCGAGAAAACGCATTTCCGCCATCTGGATAGGTTTCTGTGGGTAAATTGGAAACCCGTCTCAAGACAAAATTACAAAGAATCAATCTTTCTGATTCAAGTGATTCTGTGCTTTTCTTGTAGATTTTCCCGCTAATCTCGCCAGTGGTCAATCCAGGATTTGTTTTAGGGGGGGGGGCAAAATAGGCTGATCCAACAAACTTGCGTTAGGAGCAAGTTAAATTAGTGCGAACTTGCACTAATTAAGCAAACTACACTACTCTAGACTACGTTAGGGGGGGGGGCGCCCTTTCCCCCTCGCCCCTCTCCTGGATCCGCCAGTGAATGTTGCAATAAAAAAAGTTGCAAAAGTAAAAGATTACTTTTACTTTTGAAAACAGCTATATCACCTAAAAGTTGTGCTATGGGTACAAGTCCCCCCCTCCAGTAACAGGATTTGAATTAAATGTGGGCTGCTGCACCCTGATATACTGTTGGATAGGGGTTGATCTAAATGAAATAAGATGAAAGGGGCTCAGTTAAACACACACTGCGTGGAGCTCCTTTAAGTAATATTTGACTAAACGACATAAAAATTACAATGGAAAATGACTCTTAATTTTCCGATTTTTAGTGCCACCTATGTTGTTGTTGTTGTTTGGGGTTTGACGCGTTCGACCAATCGGTCATATGCGTTCGTATCACTCGATTAATCTGTGCCTTCTGTAATCACTAGCTTGCTTGGGTGTCACTTTAGTCAATAATCATTGAGCCATGTCAGGTATCACTTATTGTGCTATTGGTAGGGGGTCATTCACATGTAGCAAATGGTATCTAGCTTTTCAGAAAGAAAGGAACATAAACATAAAACGTTTGGCATTCTATTCTAGGCTGTTCTATTGCCTTGTTTGGACTGCTGTCAAGTTAAAAAGTAACATCAAAATTAGGTCTAAAAGCCATTTTTTTGAATTTTATTGAGCTAACTATAACGCTCGCAAAGGAACGTAATTCTTGATGAGGTTCTAGGCTAGCCTATATGAAGAGATTTTTACCAGTTTATAAAGTAGACTAGGCTAGGTCTATCTGGTAGTTCTCTAGTTTAGGGGTTCCTTGCTAACTTGAAAATTAGATGAATGAATGTATGGCTAAAAATATAACCTGGGAAGGTATCATTAAGCTACTGTGTCAAACCTATTGGGCCTAGGCTACTGGGCGCAAATAGGTGGTTTGAATAAATGGTAAATTTTTAACAAATCATATTATTGACTTACAGATAAAGTGAATATACCACTCAATTCTTTTTTTATGCTCTTTCCAAATATAATAATCCTTTTTGTTGGAAACAAATTTTACCCCCACCCTTATATATACCAATTCAGAGTATATATTTGCACATTAGGGGTGGGGGTAAAGTTTCAACTCATTTACATCAGAAATAAAATTTGCCCCCACCCCCTAATGTGCAAATATATACCCTGAATAGCTATATTTGCAGTTTGAACCCCCCCCCCTAACATTTTTGACCAAGTTGAAAATTAGTCCAAAAAAATACCTCTAAAGACAGGAAAAAAGGTCAATATCTACAAAATCATATTATTGAGTTAGGAATAAAGTGAATACATCATTCAATGCCTTTTTTTATGCTGATTACGAATATAATAAGCATTTGTATTGGAAATGAATTTCAGCCCCCCCCCCTATCTAGGCTATACCTAGCCCGGAATTGGCCTATATAGGGGGGGGGGGCGGAAACTCATTTCCGATAGAAATGCTTATTATATTCGTAATCAGCATAAAAAAAGGCATCGAATGGTGTATTCACTTTTGTCCTAACTCAATAATATGATTTCATAGATATTGACCGGAAAAAATTGGGTACCCCCCCCCAAACAAAATCATGGATCTACTCTTGCAATTCAGGGTATATATTTGCACATTAGGGGGGGGGTGAGGGAAATTATATTTCTGATGTAAATGAGAGGTAAGTTTAAACTTTTCCCCCACACCCCTAATGTGCAAATATATACCCTGAATTGGTATATATAGGGGTGGGGGCTAAAATTCATTTCCAACAAAAATGATTATTGTATTTGTAAAGAGCATAAAAAAAGGCATTGAGTGGTATAATCACTTTAGTTGTAACTCAATTCATTTCTGACAAAAATGATTATTATATTTGTAAAGAGCATAAAAAAGGCATCAAGTGGTATATTCACTTTAGTTGTAACTCAATAATATGGTTTGCTAATTATTTACCAAATTGTGCTATGGGTACAAGTCCCCCCCCTCAGTAACAGGATTTAAATTAAATGTGGGTTTTTGTGTCCTTATATAATGTTGGATAGGGGTTGATCTAAATGAAATAAGATGAAAGAGGCTCAATTAAACACACATTGCATGGAGCTCATTTCAGAAATATTTGACTAAATGACTTAAAAATTAAAATTGAAGTTGACTCTTAATATTCCAATTTGTAGTGCCACCTTTACGGTATTTAAAGTATCTAGCTTTTCAGAAAGAAAGGAAGGTAAATATTTACCAAATCATATTATTGAGTTACAATTAAAGTGAATATACCACTTGGTGCCTTTTTGACTCAAATTCCGAAAGCTGTCAACACTTTAGCAGCACAACTTTTGTTTTGACAGCTTTGCTTTCAACAAAAAGTATTTTATATGTAAAATTTGCAGAAAAGTAACAAATGTAACCTAGTAGCCTATAGCTTACAGTTAGAAATATCAATAGTTTTCTGAATCACAATTAACAGTATAATCTAATTCAGTGGCAAGCAAATTCTTGGTCAACCTTCTTAGGACCATAGGTGGGCGTGCCTTGTTTGCCTCTCATTACAGGCAATCTAACAGTCTTATGTCTACTTTAAATTCTTGGTCAATATACCTGAGACTCTAGGCAGGCATGCCTTTCCTAAAACTAACAAACAAGTGTATGTCCAATAAGAGAGTCATCCTTACTCCCACCATTTACCCGTGCCCCAGCCATTTAAACATTTGCCTCTCAGTTACTTGGATTATCTGTCTTGGCTTTTCTCTTTCTACAATTAGCCATGTCTTGATGCAACCTACTACAAAATACTTGATAACTTCAATTCAAAATCAACAGCATAAATATCATACTTTGTAATTTTGTATGTAATAGCTTATCAAAAGTACTGTAGCCTATCATATTTGCTTTAATACTGCTTGTAGGGTATAGTATTCAAAGTCTGAAGTTCACTGTATTTAGCTTACTGCTGTTACTTTATGAATAGAGTTGTACTCTCCAATGCTATTGTTATTATAAAAATAATGCGTACCCAACTGCATGATTGATACTCATTGATTACTATACTACAACTATAAGAAGCTCCATTAATTCTCTGGGAGAACAATATCAATTGGTAGCCTGGAAGTCACATGCATCATGAAGGTGTGACATTAGTTTTGCCCTAATCTAATCCCCAAAATAACCAGAGAATTGCTGCTACATAGTAGCATGGCTGTTTTAGGCTATTAATCTTCCATGTTCCAGCTTTCCCATGACATGGTTTAACTGTATGTACATCTTGATAGCTACCTGCCCTTTTAAGATTCTTTCAACTGGCAAATAAACAGTTTTGTGAGAATTTGGCTATTTGTGCAAGATTTAAACAAATATTCACTTTCATATGCCACTTCTTCTTTGAATGAGAATAAAGTGAACATTCAAGGCTGCTTCAATCAATGGTTTGCATGTTTCAATAACAGGGGGGCCCGGTCATTGGATAGCTAACTCACTGCAAAGAGTGGCAGAACTAACATTACAGCCATGGGCACATCTGTCCACAATACTGTCCATACTCTCAACAACAGATTTGCATGATGTTTTGTACATATAGGATAATAAAAAGTGAAAAGGAAGAAATTTTGGAATGCCGTCATACAGTGCTGGCTGCTCAAAAAATAAGTAAAGTTGTTGTAGTACACTAAGAAAGAAATGCTTAGGATCTGCATTTATGCTAGAAATACAATCTAACCATGTTTTGTACTGGTTGAGAACTACACTTCATGGCTAATTTTGGAAACCCTCTAAATTTGCAATATTAACCATTTGTCCTAAGTTGATCAGATTTTCTGATCATCAATTCAACCAAGCTGGTGTCAAGTGTATTTCACATGCTGTCTATTTGTCAACTGGGTTGCACCTATTTGGACAACAAAAAAGGATGAATTGATATTATTCAATAGCTTGTCTAAGAAGCTGTAAAGTTTTCAGAAAGCTGAAGCAACTGCCTCTCCAGCCATTCTTGCAGAGCCTCCCAACTCAGAAACTACATTGTTATCAATCACCAAATGTATCCCTTGTGACATCAGGGGTTTCTGGCATAAAACTACAGGAACTCCATGGTATAAAAATCTGTCAATAAGGAAGATATGGCTTTTGAGAAGCAAGAAAGTAGCTGAGAATCAACAGGATCATCTTACTCTTACCAAATAAGTTACTGGTAACTTTGGTAATTTACCACATATGTGGTAAGTTTCAAATACTCATGAATTTAAAAGAAAATATTCTCTCTTCTCTGACAGATTGATGAGAAAGAATATTATTTGTGCATCATTTAATTTTTTTATTTTCTACTTCATTTACACAGGGCAAAAAATATAAAAAATGGCACTTTAGGCTTCAGATATTTCTTTATAAGAGATAAGCTAGAGCTGCTGCAACTGCTGCTCCTCTTCATCTGGTGCATCTTCAAATGCATTGTCTGGCTGATCATCTTCCACTAGACCATCTTCACTGTCATATGGCAGTGAACTATTGATTGAAAGACATGGTGGCAGCATGAACATCCCTTTCAGCCTTTCACATCAGTTTCCTGGCATTTTTGAAGCTGCACCGCAATGCTCTTTTTTTTTGCTATTAGAGTGACTGATGGACCATTAGAATTTTCTTAACTGTTTTATGCTTGCTGTGGTTACTATAGTGGGTCTGTACTAGTCCATGCCTGAACAGAGTATGTTGTAGGAGGCTACAGTAATGCAAATTGTTGAGATTTTTACAGCCACTCCTTTGAGACTGCTTTTCTGCCACTTTGAACTTTTTTGAACTGCTTTTTGCCACTCGATGCACCCCATTGAGACTGCTTTTGCAGTCTTAATGTACAATGATTTGCAAAATGGATCACTTTTGGAGATATAGCTACAGAGTTCTGTGTTCAAGACCCAACAAATTCAGCTTAAGATCTTTTGTTAAATGAATTACCATCCTTCCAAAATTGGTAGGAAAATTTAGCAAGCTCATTGATTTGATGTACTGCAACCATAAACTCATCAAAAACACAATGTTTTGCACATTGGTAGACTTTTTTCTGGCTTGAAATCATATGCTAAACTGTGCAATTTACTTGAAACTGCATTGTTTTACCCATCATGTAATCTTACCTTTAAGATTACCTGCAGTAATTTTACATTCATAAATTACTATATACCAAACCTTCCTTTTTGATACCTTAATTGCATAGCCTTTATAGAAGAAAAACTCATGTAAAAAAAAGAACTTTTCTAGGGTACCTTGCACCAAGCAGAATAAAAGCCGGTAACAATAACAGTTTAACAAATCAAAAATCAGACGTGTGTTTTTTTACCCAATGCTACAGTATGCAATAAATCATGAAAAGTATTTGATAAACATATGCTGTGATGGATGGATAGAGAGCAGAGAAAACAACTAAAGACATTGAGGCAGACTTGGCTAAGATTGTAAAATAAGATAAAAACTCAAAACACTGGCAAAAGCCAGCACAAGTATCCATTTGAAAACCCAGATTCAAAAGAAAAGATTCAATTTGATTTTGTAGAAACCTCATTATAATGATGCTTCATCCAGAAATAATTAAGAATATATTGGGGTGATGGGAAAAATTTATGTTTGGGCACTAGTTGCTACTGTGTCACCATTGCAATACTAGATTAGAAGATATTGGACAGGAATATTTTTTATAAATATGCCTTACTACCCCCATTATAGCCAGATACATAATTCACTGATTATTTATTCTATAGTTAAAGATAGCCAGTCAAAAAATTTGAGTGAAAAGTCAAAAACTCACCAAATCAAATTGACCTCTGCTATGAACTTCTTATTTATTCAGACTGACTGACTCATGACATATCTGCCTTTTTTTTCTAATCAGGCAGGAAAATACAAAGAGGTAGTCTGACAGAGCAATATCAGCATAAGCTCAAAGGGGCATGACTCATGTATTTAATCTGATGAATGAAATTTTTTTATGATAGATTTTTAGTGAAGTGGTAGCTCTCTTGCAGATAGATTTGTTTCAGTTGAGAACATTTTTGTTTATCAAAAACTTAAACTTACCACTTATGAAACTTACTAGTAAGTTTGTCCTAAAACTTACCATTACCTGGTAAATTACCCAGTGGTAACTTACTGTGTGGTAATTTATGTCTTGCGCACTAGGAGAAACAAGCATAACATTAAATAATAGCACTAAAATCAAACAGAAGGACAAGTAAAAGAAAATTAAACAACAGCAAAACTACTTAAAAATTTTAAAGAAATAATTGTTTGTAGAAATTAGGGAGGAATCCATGAAAATACTTGAAAATGAAACAAGAGGTAAGAAAGATGTATGTGAATTGACCATCCAGAAAGTTCATGCTGAACGGGTCTGTCACCTCAGACACTAATTTAATTGCTCTGTTATATTTTTTGAAAGCATGAAGGGTAAAAGAAGAGAATGTTGATAGCCCTACGGTTGAACAGTAGTACATATTATTATTATTATTTATTTTTAACCCACACTATACAGAGGTACAATACGTGGAGTATCACGAGGAAAAACACAAAAAATGCGACACAAGACAATATATAAATCAAATATTACCAAATTACAGCGTAACACATAATAATTTAAAAGAAACGAGAGCAAAAAAAAAAAAAAAAAAAAAATAACGTGAAAGGAAGGGGAAAAAAGGAAAATAAAAAAAAAAAAAAAAAAAAACAAAAAAAAAAAAAACTGACAACATGCAGAATCTAATAAGCAGGCATTAATATTATCATTATTGGATTTTTACTCACTCTTTACAAATCTAAATTGTAGAATGACCAAACAGAAAAACAACTAAACAAATAAAAGAAAAATAACTTACGACTGAAAAAACCTGATAAGGTAATGGTGCGGAGAAAAACGGATACAAGCAGTATTTGAAAGTTTTCTGTGTAGTGCTTCCAGTTTTTCAGTAATATTGGGAACAAAAAATTTATTAATTATTATCTAGATTTTTGTCCAAGGTGGAATAAACAAAAAAAATTTACAAGATCGAAAATAACTATTCCGGATTCCTTTTAACACATTTTTCTTCAGAAGGAGAAAAAATCAAGATGCATAAAGAATTGAATGGTCACAAAGAATTGAGTAAAGATTGGCTAACGTGAATTTATTATATTTACCTCTATTGGCAACAATCGTAGCATATCCTAATTTAATTTTCATATTAATATTTGAGACTGTGCGCTGGCGCAAGCTCGGAAGACTATTAGTAATAGAAATACCGAGCCATCGAAGAGAATCTACGAGAGGGATAGTAAAGCTACTACAGCGAAGGGAAGTACTAGACATGTTATTAAAAGAAAGAAATTTACATTTATCCACATTAAGAGAAAGGCCTATGTCTGAAAAAGAAGTGGCAAAACGAGAAATCATGTTAGATAAACCAGATTTAGTACGGCTTATATGAAGCAGATGATCAGCGTAAGCCAGGTAGGAAACATCAGAATAACCGGAGGGATAGGTAGCCGAAATCTTTGCCAGAACTCCTGAAATACACAAATTAAAAAGGGTCGGAGATAAAACTCCACCTTGAATGAGGTGGAAAACTCCACCTATAAGGTTGAATGAGAGAATGAAAGAGGATCTTTATTGTTGAACCAGGGAAACAATGAAGAAGCTTCTGAAGAACTCCTAGATTTCTGGAGAGCTTAAGTTTCAAGAGAGCACAGTGATGTTTGAAAGACAGATTTTGTCCAATGAAATACCCAGGAATTGAACATGTCTATCGGGGGGACGAGTTATATTACCATGAGTGGTAGAAATAGTTTGAGCCAAAGAACAAGAAGTACATGATCTATAAAAATAAGTAGACTAAATTTAGGACAAAGCAATTTGCATTGAACCAAGCAAAGGTTCTTTCTAGAACAGAATACACTTTCTTGATAAGGGAAGAATCTTTAATTTCTGAACACCCAAGATTACTATCATCTGCAAATGCAAATAGCACTAGATCTTGAGCTGCATCACTAGGTGGAGCAAAATTGGGATCACAAATACTACAGCAACTTTGTTTAGTTTATTCAGATACAGCAATAAGAAGATCATTGATGAATATAAGGAATAAAGAAGGTTGTAGGATAGACCCTTGAGGGACACAAAAATCAACATGGAATTGATCTTGAAGCTTAGGGTCAATACTTATAGACCTTTCAGATAAATAAGTATCAGACCAATGATAACTGTTATCCTGTATCCATATGTGTTCCATTTTGGAGAGTAGAATAGTATGTGATATGCTGTCAAACACTTTTCTGATACCAAGGAAAATCACAGCTGGAATTCTACGCTCATCAAGTGCCTTGGGAATGAACTTCAGGATGGCTATACAAGCATATTCTGTTGATTGTTTAGGGCAAAAATCAAACTCATTGTAATGGAAATTTTTTTTTTTTTTTATCAAGAAACAACAAAAGACTAGAGTACATACATTTTTATAAAATGTATGTACTATAGGTGAATTGTGGTTTACTTCACCTATAGGAAGGCCTTTCAAGCTATCAACAGTTATATGGCTTTTATATTGGAGCTGAGAACCTTGGCAAACTTTAAGATGTCAATAAGCATTCAGACCACAGAAAAACCCTGTTCTGTGGCTTCTACACATAAGCTGATCTGCTTAGGACTTTTTGGCAGTGTCATCTACCAAACTTTGCTTATGAGCTGATGATTCTAGAATGCCAGACTATTTTTGTATTGAGATTTTAGAACTCTCAAGGTTGATTTCAGTTGGTAAAGGTAGTTCCAAGTGAAAAATTTGAAGTGACTAATACTAGAAGTGACATAACTAACACTAGCTGGTTTGACTCTATGGTCACTGCAGAATTGGGTCCATCAGTTATGGGTCGTTTCTGGGGATTGGCAGGTGTGGAGGGTCTAGCAGGGTTAGAGATAACTATAGGGTTCACATTGGTAGGCTCTGGGGTGCTTAAAGACTTACTGACTGTTTGGTTAACATGATTGCCTGGCTTTTCAATTGATTCATTTTCTGAATCAGGAATTAATTTAAGCATAGACAATGAGAACTCAACTGCTGAACTGGATGGTAGAGTTCAACTAGGTATGCTACAAGAAAAAGTGACTGGAAATTGGGTGAAAGCACTAGAAATTTATTGTTCCCCTTTTAATATGAATGTCTGATTATGTTTTTTATTTGGCAATATGGTCTTTGACTGTGTTGTACTGGCCAGATGCCCTGCAGTGAACAAGGCATTTTGAAGGTGGATGGAATTTTCAGTTGTTTTGGTGAACTGTTAACCAATTTGAAGAATGAGAAAAGTTAAGGATGTTTAATGCACCAATAGGCTATTTCTCATTTTGGTAGAATTTCTCCCCATATAAGGGGTGTATCTCCAAATAAAATAGAAGAACAACAAGATTTACAGGTCTTTAAGACCTTATTAATATTAACTAAGCAAAGGTATTAGCCTAACTAAAAACTTATAAGGAAAATTTTTTGCATGCTCACCAATGGTCTGTGTTGTACAGGTACTGTTCTCCTGCTTCAATGCCTTTGGCCAGGATTGCAATGCATTTTTGGGAGCAACTTATCTGATGCTTCCTGTGTCCCCCCCGCCCCCATATATTTCCAGGTATCCATTTAGAGCTGGGTGGTCTCTGGCTCAACCCAGACTGAGCTGGGTTGGACCGGAAGCCCTGACCTGAGAATTTCAAGTGTGGAGTGCTACAACTTGGCAAGGATGGCCTGTATTAGCCTAGGCTTCTTCATTTATCTAATTTCCAAGTTAACAAGAAACTCTTAAATTAGAATTTGACCAAATGGGCCAATTCTGCTTCTCATTCTTGTAGAATTTCTCCCCATATAAGGGGTGTATCTCTAAATGTAAAAGAAGAACAAAAAGATTTATAGGTCTTTAAAACCTTATGAATTTTAACTGAGCAAAGGTATTAGCCTACTTTAAAACTTAAAAATAAACTTTCTTGCTTGCTGACCAATGGTCTGTGTTGTGCAGGTACTGATCTCCTGATGTAATGCCTTTAGCCGGGAGTGCAATGTGTGGTTGGGGGCAAATCATCCAATGCTTTCTGTGTTTTTTCCTAGATTTCTCCAGGTACCCATTTAGAGCTGGGTTGTCTCTGGCTCAACCCAGACTGAACTGCGTTGGACTGGAACCACTGACTTGAGGAATTCAAGTGTGGAGTGCTACCATTTGGAAAGGATAGCCTGTATTAGCCTAGGCTTCTTCATTTATCTAATTTCCAAGTTAACAAGAAGCCCTTAAATTAGAATTTGACCAAATGTGCCCATTCTGCTTCTCATTCTTGTAGAATTTCTCCCCATATAAGGGGTGTATCTCTAAATGTAAAAGAAAATCAAAAATATTTATAAGTCTTTATAACCTTATGAATTTTAACTAAGCAAAGGTATTAGCCTACTTTTAAACTTAAAAATAAACTTTCTTGCTTGCCGACCAATGGTCTGTGTTGTGCAGGTACTGATCTCATGATGTAATGCCTTTGGCCAGGAGTACAATGCGTGGTTGGGGACAAATTATCCAATGCTTCCTGTTTTTTTCCCTAGATTTCTCCAGGTACCCATTTAGAGCTGGGTGGTCTCTGGCTCAACCCAGACTGAACTGGGTTGGACTGGAAGCCCTGACTTGAGGATTTCAAGCTTGAAGTGCTACTACTTGGCAAGGATGGCCTGTATTAGCCTAGGCCTCATCATTTATCTAATTTCCAAGTTAACAAGAAGCCCTTAAATTAGAATTTGACCAAATGTGCCCATTCTGCTTCTCATTCTTGTAGAATTTCTCCCCATATAAGGGGTGTATCTCTAAATGTAAAAGAAAATCAAAAATATTTATAAGTCTTTATAACCTTATGAATTTTAACTAAGCAAAAGTATTAGCCTGCTTTAAAACTTAAAAAATAAACTTTCTTGCTTGCCTACCAATGGTCTGTGCTGTGCAGGTACTGATATCCTGATTTAATGCCTTTAGCCAGGAGTGCAATGCGCTGTTGGGGGAAAATTATCCAATGCTTCCTGTGTTTTTCCCTAGATTTCTCCAGGTACCCATTTAGAGCTGGGTCAACTCTGGCTTGACCCAGACTGAACTGGGTTGGACTTGAACCCCTAACTTCAGGATTTCAAGTCCAGAGCACTAATAACTTAGCTAGGACAGCCTGTATTAGCATTGGCTTCTTCATTTATCTAATCTCCCAGTTAACCAAAAGCCTCCTAGCTAAAATTTGACCAAATAGGCCCATTCCGGCTTATTAAATGGTCAAAAGCCCTCTATCTAGGTTACCCTAGAACCTGAGCAAGATTTTCATTCCATTTGGAACTTTGTAAATAACTTTATTTTATTAAGTTGTTTCTGTTCAAGTGGCTGTGAATAAGAACTAAACAAATTGATTCATTATCCCCCCTCCCATCCGCCTCTTTTCTTAGTGCACCTATTTTTATCTTGTTGATTGATTAGTAATTGCTGTAAAGTAAAGTTAAAAAAAAGTGTTCAGCTATTAAGAAATTCAGTGTGAATAAATAGGCTAATATTTATTGTATTTTTAGCCATGACAAAGGAAGGATAAAATCAATTTGGCTGAGACTATGTCATAGGCTACAAATATTTTGATTTTAATCTCGCTTGTGAAATTTTTTTTAAGCTAGTTTGTTTGAGCCCTTTTAAATCAGAATTTCACAAAGTTGAGATGCAAAACAATGCAAGATAAATTTGGAAGGTCTTATAATACTTAGCTAAAACCAAAGTGAAGATATCACTTTATACAGTTTCATATTTTTTCAAATATACTACAGCAAGATCTATACTGAACCTGTAGTGATACCTTAATTTTTATTGAAATTAAAAAAAAACAAGTTTTTTAAACTGAAAGTAAGGAGCGACATTAAAACTTAAAACGAACAGAAATTATTCCGTATATGAAAGGGGCTGTCCCCTCCTCAACGCCTCGCTCTTTACGCTAAAGTTTTTTATTGTTTTAAAAAATAAAGTTGTGAGACAGAGTCAAACTTTAGCGTAAAGAGCGAGGCGTTGAGGAGGGGACAGCCCCTTTCATATACGGAATAATTTCTGTTCGTTTTAAGTTTTAATGTCGCTCCTTACTTTCAGTTTAAAAAACTTGTTTTTTTTATTTAATTTCTGATCGTTTTTTAGTTAATGCAGCGTTTATTTTGGCTCGCCGTCATTGAATAAGTAAACAAAATTTTCATACAAATTTTACTTTTCTTTTGTTAAATGGCTGTCTCTAAATTTGGTTCTGACGTAATTTACAAATTAACTTACGTAACGAACTTCTATATTCGTATATTTTTCTTCTGGCAAAAATACAAAGTTGCAGATTTTTGCAAATATGAGCTTGAAACCTATGTTATAGGGTTTTCTGATACGCTGAATCTGACGGTGTGATTTTCATTTAAAAATTTTCACTTTTAGGGGATGTTTCCCCCCTCTTTAAAAAATCAGGTGAGTTTTCTGAGGCTCGTAGCCTTTGATGAGTAATACTAAACTTAATAAAATTCATATATTTAGAATCAGCATTATAATCCCATTCTTTTGATACATTTATTTACATCAAAGTTCCATTTTTAAAAATTTCGCTTACTATTGAGCCGTATCGCTTGTTTTTTTTATTTTTTTTTTTTTATTACTTATATGTTATTATGTATATGATGGGGTTCTCCCCTTAGTCAATACCACGCTCTTTACGTTAAAAGTTAAAAAAATTTTAATTCACAAACCCCTGAATTACAAAGGCCGTATAATTAGAATAGATAGCTGTTTTGAAAGCACTAAAAAAAACTGTAGCGTAAAGAGCGAAGTATTGACTTGGGGGAGAACCCCTCATATACGTAATAATTTCTGTTCATTTTAAGTTCTAATGTTGCTTCTTACTTTCAGTTGAAAGTACTTGTTTTTTTTAATTTAATTTCTGATCGTTTTTTAAATAATGCTTGGAAATCCGGCGCCCCCTTCATAGAAATTTCCCTTACCCCAAAGAAACATCCTCCACGGAAAGATTCTCCGGAGTAACCCCCTCCTCCAGCCCCCCCCCACCAGAAAGAAATTCTTCCTGAAAATGTCTGTATACTTCCCAATAACCAATACAATATGTAATCAGTGGGCAAAGTTCATAACTTGCAGCCCTTCCCCTGGGAACTGTGGGGGATTAAGTCATCGTAAAAGAAATATCTATTAGATTTCCGACTATGCTAAACACATAGGCTACCTCAAAATATTAAGTGGGTGACTTTGAGTAAGAAACTGGAGTGAGACGGGGCCTAATTGCCTTCCATTTTTTTAATCACTTATAATTGACCATAGAACTATTAATTTCCTGTCAAATGGGCCTACTTCCAAGATTCTAGCATAATTGTGGTAATACAATTACCCCTGGGAAAAAAAACAAAAAAAAAACAAACAAATAAACACGCACCCGTGATCTTTCTTCTGGCAAAAAATGCAAAATTCCACATTTTTGTAGATAGGAGCTTGAAACCTCTGCAGTAGGGGTTATCTGATACGCTGAATATGATGGTGTAATTTTCATTAAGGTTCTATACTTTTCAGGGGGTCTTTCCCCCTTTTTTCGAAAATAAGCCAAATTTTCTCAGGCGCGTAACTTTTGATGGGTAAGATTAAACTTGATGAAACTTATATTTTTGAAATAAAAATTAAAATCTGATTCTTTTGATGTATCTATTGGTACCGTTTTTTAGAGTTTCGGTTACCATTGAGCCGGGTCGCTCCTTACTTACAGTTCGTTACCACGAACTGTTTGAAACTGATGCCACAAATTCTGAAAACTTCCTTAATACGATCATAAACAATAATTTAAACTCATCCCTAAAACTGAATAAATTCTTAAATCATTTATACATGACTTTGAAATTTCAAAGTCAAGCAGTGATATTAAAGCACAGGTGGCCGCTCTTGAACATCAGGTCGCCGATAAATGCTCAATCTCTGATGTGCGTGCTGAGATTCAGATCCTTGTTCAACAAGAGACTGCCAGCATAAAAAATGATTTTTCTCAACATTTTGACAGTGAGGTCCAGCGCCTTTTCGCTGAAGAGCGGGATAGGCAGCGCAGAGCTCTTAATATAGTTGCTTATAGTATCCCTACACAACCGGACGAACAGCTCTACTTCCAGTCGTATATCAGCCAGAAGTATAAACTTCAGGACATACGTATTACAAATGTGAGAAGACTACCCACCCCTGCAAACCCGCAGCCTGCAAGTGCGTGCCTGCCTCCTATCCTCTTCTCTGTACCAAGTTTTGACATCAAAAGGACAATCATCAACCGTTCTCGTGAACTCCGCGAAGACATTCAGTTTCTTGGCGATGCTTCAAAGGCAGAGCGTAACAAAAGTAAAGCTCTTGTAGATGAGCTAAAGAGGCGAAAAAACACTGGCGAAACAGATCTCATCATCTTCAAAGGACAAATAGTGTCCAAAAACGTAGCTGTTCATCGCGGTTGGAAAATTCCAAAGCCAGCCTCAAACCAGTCTGCGATGGAAATCTAACAGTTTGTCCCTCACCTGTAAATAGCCCTGTTTTCTTGCAGTTATCTTCTTTGTTTCATAATACTTCAAGTGTTGAAATAAGCGTATCCTCTACAGAAAATGAACTTAGTCAATTACGTAGTGAACTTTTCTTGTCATGTGATAGCTCGAGTAATTCGAGTTTCGTAAGTGCCGTTTCTGAACTTACTTCCACGCCACCTGTGTCTATCGCAGTTGCAGCTCCTGGACCTCTTCCGCTAGACGGCATGTCACAAAAGTCTCGGAAAAATAATACCCTGCGTGTCATCTCGAACGATGTTGACTCTCTTACAAACAAGCTTCTGGAAACCCAAGTGCTCTTAAAAGAAGAGGCAGCAGATATTGCCGGTTTGGTGGAAATTCTGCCAAAGTATACTGCAGTTCCTTCTACTGAGAGTTCGCTGCAGATATCTGGATTTCAGTGCTTCACTAATCTAGGACAGCCAAACTGCAGAAGAGGAGTTGGTGTCTACGTCAAAGAAGGCTTCCAGGTTAGTGTTATCAACCTCCCTATTTTAATGTTCCTTGGGTTGAAAGTGTATGGCTTGATATTAATCTTCATGACCAAAAAGTCTGTATTGGGTGTATTTACAGAAGCCCTAGCGCACCCAGTCTTGAAGAATGTGAATCATCACTCAAAAAAATTATTGATGGACTGGCTTCCTTGGTATCACAAACGGTTGCATCTGATTTGATAATAATTGGCGATTTTAATTTCCCCTTGGTTGAGTGGGTGGATGGACTTGGTCATCCGGCATCTGGTGGTGGGGATTCACCATTTGTGTCTTGCTTATCTGACAATTTCCTTCACCAAACGGTTGAAAAACCCACAAGGCACCGTGGTGACCAGAACCCTTCCTTGTTGGATCTTGTAATTCTGAGTGACCCAGACTCTCTCATCAGAAATGAATTTCTTCCTTCAGTTGGCAACAGCGACCACTCAGTTATCCTCTCTGTGCTGTCTATGAATAGTCGTCTTCAAACTAAATTGCGCCCTCAAACTTTTATTGACTATCATGAAATATAGCGGGAATTGGTATCAATAAATTGGTCAGAGCTCATTACTTCTGATATCAACACGTCATGGTTGAATGTCAAGGAAACTCTCCTGTCAACAGAAAAGAAGCACTCCCGTGTTATTTATCGAAGACAACCAAAAACACTTCCGTTTCTCACAGAGGATACAAAGAGGACTATCAATAGGAAAGCCAGAGCTTGGAAAAGGTACAAAAAGAAAAAAACACAGGAAAATTGGCTAAGGTATGTGAAGGCTCGAAATCTCGTCTCGGACTCAGTTAGGAAACTGAAGTCAGAATATGAGGAGAAGCTTGCCACTTTTATCAAGGCAAACCCCAAATCCTTCTGGAGGCATGTTTCTGCTAAAAGTCCTAACCGTCACACCATTCCTGGCCTCAAACATAGCGGGGTAACGCACTCGTCGCCGATAGATAAAGCTAATTTACTGAATGTCCAGTTTGCCTCCGCTTTCACCACCCGGTCTTGTCCAACCATCCCTGCAGCAACATCACATTCTGTATCTACCCCAATGCCAAGCCTGTTAGTTACTGAAGAAATGGTCTTATCTAGCCTCGATAAACTCGATGTTAACAAGTCCAAAGGATCTGACGGGTTAAACCCAAGGCTTCTTCAAGAGTGTAGAAATGTCCTCGCTTCTCTTCTGTGCAGACTCTTCCAGCTGTCCCTAAAAAACGGAGAGCTACCTACAGATTGGAAAACGTCATATGTCACGCCAATCCACAAAAAAGGCCCCAAGGATTGTGCTGAAAATTACCGTCCCATCAGCATCACTTCTGCGGTTGTAAAGGTGCTCGAGAGATTTGTAAATAGAGCTCTCATTCAGCACTTTGAAGGTAACAACATGCTAACTCCTTCTCAACATGGCTTCAGATTTGATAGATCCGTGGACACTAACCGCATACAGACATACGAGTATGTAACATCACTGCTGGATCGAGGATTTCCTGTTGATATGGTGCTCCTGGACCTCTCAAAAGCTTGCGACAGGGTATGTCATGAATTCCTGATCGCCAAACTGAAGGCAGCAGCTGTTGATGGTGTTACTGTGCAGTGGATACAAAGTTTCCTATCAGAAAGAACACAAACCGTCAAGGTTCTATGATTCTCAAGGTGTTCCTCATTTATCGTCATCCATAACTGTGTTAAGTGGCGTCCCCCAGGGGACCATCCTTGGACCGAGTCTCTTCAATTTTTATATTAATGATGCACCAAACCTTCTCTCGAACCTCCTCACACTTTATGCTGATGACTCAAAACTTGTTGGCAAAGCTGCTATACCATCTGATCTCCAATCTATACAAACGGACCTTGATATTCTTGGAAGCTGAGCTGATAAATGGCTCCTCTCCTTTAATGCTGAAAAATTTCATGTCATTCATTTTGGCAAACATAATCCACATCAGCAGTACCATCTCCAAGGTAACCTCCTCTCTGCAGTTACTGAAGAAAGAGATCTTGGAGTCATTGTTGATCATCGGCTGAGTTTCAGTACCCATGCAAAATCTGTATCTTCTTCTGCCTTCCAGTCCCTTGGACTTATTAAAAGAACTATCTCTAGCCGGCGTCCTAAAGTATTTATGAAGCTCTACAAGGCACTGGTTCGTCCACGCCTTGAGATTGGAATGTCCCTGGCGTCCCCCTATTTTAAGAAGGACAGGGAAATACTAGAAAAAGTACAGAGAAGAGTAACTAAGATGGTTGATGGCCTCAAACAAGTGCCATACGAAGAGCGTTTGCGTCATCTGAAGCTCCCTACTCTCACATACCGGAGGAAGCGAGGCGACATGATTCTAACCCACAAAGTCATTTCAAAAAATACTCTTCCTGGTCTCCTTGCTCCCCCAGAACGCCTTGTGACAAGAGGACATTGAATGAAAATTTTCAAGAAGCACTCTTCTATCCGAGAGAGAAGCCATTTCTTCAGCCAACGAGTAACCAACTTGTGGAATCAGCTCTCTGAAGATACGGTGTCTGCAGACTCGACGATTGCCTTCAAGCGAAGACTTAACGAAGATTGGCAACAGCAGGAGTTCCTCTACACCTGGAAAGCTGCTGAGTCTACAACCCGAATGTAGCAAGAGAATTACGACAAACAAAACCATTAGATGTCATCACGGAGCATTACAAGGATGGAAAATCCTTAAATTCGCTCCAAGCTGCGATTTAAGGTAATTTAAAGAAATGGGATTTTGGAGAAATGGAGATATATGAGGTCATCAAGGGTAACATGGTTCAGTTTTACAAATATTGTCTTTGAATTTTACTCATTTATATACCCTCAGCCTACTCTATAATGTTTTAGATTAATTGTAGCTAGTGTACAAAGGCTAACCAACTCAGTGTCTGTTTTGTTTTTCCCTGGACAGGCTAGGCTGTTTTCTAATTTTGGTGTATTCCTATGACTCCAAACATGGGACACAGACCTCACCTGTGGGGCATGGCAACATTTGGTGGGTCATGGGTAGGACATGCATCTTTTGCCTTACTATACTTTACAGCCTTAATTTTGAAAAATATCTTTTTCATGTGAATGATGTCACATTCAAATGCATTTCAGGAAGAAAAAAAGAGACATAATAGTGTTGCAGTGACATTCTATGTTGCATAAAAGGTGTTCAGAGACCTTTATCAGTATAAAATGTGCCAAGAGGATTACCCAAAAAAAGATATAAAGTAAATTGCCTTTTAAGCTTCCTTCAGACAAAACATGTAAAATTTTGAATAACAAAATTTAAAAATCACAAAGGGGACATCATAATAAAAAAAATGCCTAGGTGGGGCACAGCCCAAAGTTAGTTGAGAACCACTGGTGCAGGTCCAGGGTACAGTATAGCCTGGGCTTTCTTGTCACTCCTAAAATTGAGGCAGGCACATGTGAGTGAGCTACCACTCCTCTAGGATAGACACAGTGTTACTTTATGGTAGATTTGCCTTGGTTTAGTACATGTAAAGGAAACATAATACTCCTAATGAGAGGCAACGCTGTAGCGTTGCCTATAGTAAAGGCCATACGGCTCCAATGTTTTATTATTATTTATTTATTTATTTTTTTTCCCAGAGGCAATTCATATGTAAGGGGTCGTAAAAACTTCAAAGGGGGCTCTTTCGATTGGAAATTGAGAGTTTTAGTGCCCATTTTGATAGTCAAAAATCATTGGAGGGCAACTAACCCCCCCACGCCCATCATTCTCCCAAACACATCCAATCAAAATTTTGAGATAGCCATTTTGTTCCCCACTCTCTGTCTTATCACCTGCACTAATGGATGGGCTGTCATTGGTATACCCAGGAGCCAGATTCGATGTGTACTGGGTATAATGGGGGGGGGTGTTGAAGAAAGTCAGAATATTTTCTTGAGGGGGATTATATTGCTGGCTTTCCCCTTTCTCTCTTTTTTTTCAATAAATTTTTTCGAATTGCACCTAAATCGCACTTTTACTTTTATGTCGGATAAAAAGTCTTGAATAGCCACAATAACTATGCTAACATACATTTTAAAATGAGGAATTCGTAATTTTATAGGAGAGAAATTTGCTTGTCTTGGGCAGATAAAAATTAAATAGTACTATTTTTAGCTAATGTTATTCAGTATTTGAGTTATTTGGATCTAATTTTATGACAATGTTGCAATTAAACACTAAGTCATTAGGAAGGTGGAGGGCCATAGTCTCCTTGCCCACATCCGTGTTCTGGACGTTAAGTTTTTTATTTTTTTTCCTCTCTTTTAGATATATCTCTTTCAACTAGTTTTTTTTTGCTATCGAAATCTATTTAGTCACTTTGTCAGTTACACTTAGGGTGGGGTTCAATGTTTATGTGATGTTCTCGTAGCTTCCTAAACTACTATTGTTAATTGCCATTATTTTTAGCGTTATTCAGCACTTAAAATCGTTGCCAGGTTATCAGCACTTAGCACCGTTCATGGTTAGATCATCTGATGGGAAGCGATTTGAAGTAAAACAAAGATTAAAAGTCTACTTAATGAGGTGTGTGCTGTTCATAAAGGAATAAAAAAAGGAAAATCAGCCTTGTTGTCTTACCCCGCCTATTGAACAACTCTTGAACAACTCTCTATGATGTGGCACTTTCTTGCTAGTTCTCTTGGTCAAAAGACGACTAATGAAAAATATTAAGGGGGCTCAGAAGGGTAGTCTTTAAGAGGGTGGCTCTAAGCATAAGGCTTAGAACCTCCCACCATGGATATTATTATGGTACTCTTGCCATTTTTCCCAGTCTTTCAAATCCAGAAATGGCACTAGATTCTAGATATAGCCCTTTATGTTGACGTTATCAATTCAAGTTTATAAAAAATGCATTTTTAGCAAAAATCAGTTTTCAGAAGACCCCCTAACCAGCTCTCCGTGATATTCCAATGTCTGCTTGCAGTGAAACGATTTTCTTTTCAACCCTAATGCATAAAAAAAACAACAGCTTAGCCGAAGGGCTAGTTAGCAGTTGTGGCCGGCAGGCTGGAATTCAATTGATGTTTGACTGTTTGTATAAAAGAGCTTGCACTATTTTATTGAAGACTCTAAAGAATTTGCTGCTGGAAGACAGGCCACTAGGGGAAAATAGTCTTTCCTGAAACCATGAAAACGCACTCTCTGTCTTATCATCTGCACTAATGAATGGACTGTCATTGGCATACCCAGGAGCCAGCTTCGATGTGTACTGAGTAGAATGGGGGGGGGGGGGGTGTTGAAGAAAGTTATAATATTTTCTTGAGGGGGATTATATTGCTTGCTTTCACTTTTCTCTCTTTTTTTTCAATAAATTTTTTCAAATTGCACCTAAATCGCACTTTTACTTTTATGTCGGATAAAAAGTCTTGAATAGCTACAATAACTATACTAACATACATTTTAGAATGAGGAATTCGTAATTTTATAGCTGAGAAATTTGCTTATCTTGGGTAGATCAAAATTAAATAGTACTTTTTTTAGTTAATGTTATTCAGCATTTGAGTTATTTGGATCTAATTCTATGACAATGTTGCAATTAAACACTAAGTCATTAGGAAGGGGGAGGGCCATAGTCTCCTTGTCCACATCCGTGTTCTAGACGTTAAGTTTTTTCCTTTTTTTTCCTCTCTTGTAGATATATCTCTTTCAATTAGTTTTTTTTTTGCTATCGAAATCTATTTAGTCACTTTGTCAGTTACACTTAGGGTGGGGTATAATGTTTATGTGATGTTCTCGTAGCTTCCTAAAGTACTATTGTTAAATGCCATTATTTTTAGCGCTATTGAGCACTTAACATCGTTGCCAAGTTATCAGCACTTAGCACCGTTCATGGTTAGATCATCTGATGGGAAGCGATTTGAAGTAAAGCAAAGATTAAAATTCTACTTAATGAGGTGTGTGCTGTTCATAAAGGAATAAAAAAAAGGAAAATCAGCCTTGTTGTCTTACCCCGCCGCGTTCAAAAGAGCTTATGCAGTAAATAACATTAATTTGTTAAGTGAATGTATACTTCATTGAATTCAATGGCACTTTTATTGGTGAGACGCGAATGACTTTTGCAAGTCACTTTCAGACTGGCAGTTTGTAGATTAATAACCAGAACAGTGTCGATTAAAAATAAGAGCCTGCACAATTTCCTAATAACCACAAGCCTAAAACCCAGCTTTTTCGTCAAAACTAATATTTGAAAAGAAGAGCAAAGAAATGTGCGTAAGAGCTTAAAGTTATAAACTTTCTTCTGGGCTTAGCACAAGGTCTAATTGCCAAATAGTGGCACCTTTTTTTATTTGATTTCTTTTATTTTTTGGATAATTCAGGAGATAATCTGATTAAACCGGCCTCTGAACCGTTTAATTTACCTTTGAGATAGAGCTAGACACTTTTAGCAATCGATTGGACTCTTCAATGAATCTTGATCTGCCTCTGTTTATGAATCCCTGACATTTTAGCTGTCACATTGGACAAGGATTGACGTGGTAGGATGCTGGAGAGCATCGAACCGAGTCAATTTAACCTTCCACATCCAATAAATTTGGGGAGCAATAATTCTACTTTTAAAACTTAAAATTTTTAATGTATTTTTCTACATAAAGTAATAATTTTTGTGCTTTAAAGAAAAGAACCTCACTAGGGGTAGGGATCTCACTGTTTAAATTTCCTAGTTTATAATTGAGTATTATAATTTTTTGTGTGTCATGAGGCTTATTGCTGCACGTACTAAAAAATAGTAGCGACTTGTATGTCTATCAAGAACATCTATAAGTAATATTCATTTTTAATCCTAGCGATATCTGTGCATATACCTCAAACGAATTCATTACTCTTATTTCATTTGGCTGCTTTTGCAACCCTGAAGCGATGTAATTTAAAAGGATAACTTTTCTGGAATGCAAAATTTGACATAAATTTATTCCGTGCATGAAAGGGTTGCCCCTTTTCTCAATATCTTGCTCTTCAAGGTAAAGTTTTTAGCTCTTAAAAAAAGCAACTTACTATTCTAATTAAACGGCCGTTGTGTTTCAGGAGTTGTTTTTAATAAAGTGGGACAAAAAGTAAAACTTTAGTGTAAGGAGTAAGGTACGAAAGAGGGGGCAACCCCTTCATATACAGAATAATTTCTATTCGTCTTGAGTCTTAATGTTGCTCCTTACTTTCAGTTTGAGAATTTTTTTTATTTTGTTTTAGATTGTTTTTCAAATAATGCCGATAAATCTGGCTCACTCCATCTGAACATCCTCTCCTCATGAGAAACTCCTCCGTGGAAAGCACCTCCCACGTAAAATACATACCCCCCGTAAAATTTCTCCGAGGCAAATCTATTTTCGCTTTAATTCTCCCCCCCCCCGTAATATTTCTTGCAGGAGATTCAGTTTGAAAATATCTTCATAGCGTCTCTTTTATTTGAAAAAAAAGTTCTAATCGTTTTTCTGATCACTCCGGAAATCCTCCCGTCCATGTAAATTATTTCCCAGTAATTCAAACATGCTGAAAGTTTCCCCAAAAACATACCCACATGCAGAATTTGGATAGTATATCCGATAAAGTTAATTTGGGAAGAAGTAGGATTGATCCTAACGGAACCCTCAGTATTTCGTACCTCGAAATACAAAAAAGATCAAGCCTCCCGAGGCTCGAAACACCAAAAGCGTCCTCGGATCCGCAGTTAAATGCTTCATTAAGATTAAAAGTAGGTTTTGAATTATCGTGGCGTAGGATTATGCATTGGCATGCAATCGTACGCAGCACACGGAAGCGATCCTCTTGCACTGAATTCAGTTATATGGCAAGAGATTCCTAGTGATCCTCATGTTTGTCTACTCCGGAGGCTGCCCGGGATTGGGAAGGTTAGGATGGCTGTTCACTGCATTTTCTCTTCTATGATTATTTATAATATAATTAAATATTTTTCCTTTTTTTGGGAAATACTATATTTTGGTCAGCAGAAATATAGGTACTTCTAGTTTAACGAGTTTTCGCTCTTGTTTTTAGGTTATTAACTATATTTTTTTGCTAGACGCTATATACTATAAGATGTAACCACTTTACTGTATTAAACTTGTAAAAAAAAACATTTTTTAACGAGAAAGGGATTTTTTACCTCTTTTTTGAGTTCGATTAATTCCCACGATTGATATTCCTTAGTTTCCCGTATCTTCTGGTAATGGTTGTGTTTCGGGCGTTCCTTGTGGTGCAGAGACTTCTGAGGAATCTTGGCCCGTTGTAACAGTTGCCTGGGCGTTGGGGTACTGGGTCCTCATAATTATGTTATTGTCCGTCGGAGGATTTTGTTGAATAGATTCCTTCAAGTTGTCGTATTTATGTTGTAAGTCTAAAAGCTTTACTCGTTCATGTGCCAGGGCTTCTTGTATCGCTATTGTCGCGGATAGAACAGTACTGCTTCTGTACTCTTGCACTTTTTTGCCAATTTCCTGCATTTTATTGCATAATACTTGTAATTTTAGGACCTTGTCGGGGTAATTAGATCCCTTAACAAGTGTGGCGTCGCTTATTGATTCCATTTCACTATGGATTTTTGTAGTCTGCACATTAATTTCTATAAGTTGGTTCTTGATTAATTTGTCAGTTTGTTTGGTTACTAGAATCTCATTTATTTTTTTGTTCATTTTTTATTGGGAAGCCTTAACTTCACTAAGAGATATCAGCTTGGCCTCCATCATACTTTCGATTTTCAGCCTTTCAGTTATCAATAATTCCGAGGTGTCTAGAAGTTTCAAACGTATTTGGAATAGCTGGTGCATATTCGTTCTGTCTGTAACGGGGTGATACTAGGTATTTTTCTTTTTGGAGGATGGGTTGAACAATTCTTGTTCGGGCTCTATCTTCAGGGTTTTCTTTGTTATCCAGCCGGGATTCAGTTCATCTGGAAAAATTAACTAATAACTTCTTTCGACATTTTTTGGTTAGCTTTCATTTAAATTTCTTATTTATATTGCCTTTTTTTTATTGTTTTTTTTTCAAGCTGCTCATTTTGTCTTAATATTACTTTATGAGTTTTTTTCAATATTTATTTAGATAAAGAGAAAATAAAATGTTTCGATTTTTTTTTCTTGTTTACTTGACTCAGGATACGATTTCTTGGCTGCTGAGAAGGAGCTGTACAAGGAACAGAAGAGCTTGAATGAGCAGAAAATTCGTTTAGCGAGGGATGAGCAAAAAAGATAATTTATTGGAAAAAAGTAAAGGGTTCAATTTCTTTAAAATGTAAAAATGGGGAGGAAAAAATGCACAAATAACAATTATACGGAGAATGAAACAAACTTAAGTTTGAGAACCCTTGATTTTTATTTTAACGTTACAATTACAAGAAGCCATGTCTGTTGCAACGACTTTTTATGTAAAAATACACGCCATTACACAAAAAGACGGCAACAGTATACAGACTACACAGAATTAAGTTCAAAATTTACTGCTCAGCTCTAATTTTCAACATCTTTTATCAATTCTGTTTTTCCCTTCTTTCAAACTTGATCTCATTTCTACGTTTGCTATTTTCCATGGTGCAATGTTCTTTTCCTCCAACAGAGCGTTAATGTTAGCTGCTTTCGGTATGTCATCTAGGAAATCTTCCGTAACAACATAAACATCTCGACTTTCAGCTCTGTCGAACACTTCACCTCCTTCTTCAAGCTTTCCGACAATCAAGGTAAGTCCAGATAATAGAGAGCCAAACACCTGAACGCACCAAAGACCATGACCCACCCATAGTTACCATCCAGTTGCCCATCATCAGTCGTCAAATCCAGTTGCCCTTCGTCTGTTGGTTTAACATCATTATCCACTGCAAACAAGAAGTTGTCCCATGTTAGTCTTATCTTTGATGAAATATCAGGGTCTACCACAATCTTGTCTGTAAGTTTGACATACTGATTAAGGGCAGATGAAAAAGCTGCACTAACCAATGCTTCCAGCTCAGCGGCCGTAGAGTTTCTAGTTAGTGATGCAAGTTCCAAGTTCAAAAGACAGGAAATTTTCAGGCCAAAAGCAATTACAGAAACTACCTTTCATTTCAGAACAATGGCCAAAGTAATTATTGATACAGAATTCAATATGTATAAAGCACGCAAAAGAAAATGTCAGATACCCAGTGGCAAGGATAATTGTAAATAAATCAGGGGATGAAGTCTTCGCAAAAAAATGGGACGTCAAGTATGATTTAAGGTAATTTGACGTGGAATCCTATGATTTCGGTCGAAATTTCGCAAACACACCAAATATCGACCACCGAGAGGTAAATCTAGGAATAAAATACAACGGCAGAAAGGGCAAGTACCTCCATTTTATTCAACATGAAATTAGAAAATTACAAAAACAACATAAAGTTCGGTACTGGTACGTTAAAGGTCCTTGTCAGACATATTTATTGCTTCTTGACAAGTGTAGAAAGCAAAAATTAGTCTATAATATTGAGGGAAATTCAAACTGCGTTAAATACCAAGGAAAGCATGACCCCCTCCAAGAAATAAAATACTACAAACAGTATCTATATAATCCAAAAAGCGTAATATATAAAGCGAAAAGAAAAGAAATTATATTTAAAAGAATAAAAACTTATGAATCAAAATCAAAAGTAACCAAAATATCGAAAAACTGTCCCAATTGAAATAATTAAGTCAACCCACGCACCTTTTACGCTAAAAGAAAAATTCTTGTGTGAAAGCAATTAAAATATCTATCCCAACCAACCTAAGAATCAGCCGTACGTTCACCATAAGCAAAGCAACAAATTGTATGACCACGAATCTTAACCTCACCTTGTTTACTCCCCCGATAAAAAAAGGAAAATCCCCTATAATAGGAATCTAAATTCTCATTCGATTATCAACCATAAGAAATCTTCCTATATTATATTTAATGAAATATTAATTCCAGAAACAGCAAAAAAGGATGTGGCTAACAAATTTCATGATAATCTTCGTTACCCAAACTATAGCCCAAGATATCGTGAAACATGGAATAATCTTCAAACCTGAGAACTCGTTACTTGCAAGCCACAATGCCAGGAAAATATTTATGAAACTGGATCCCAAACCGTTCGAAACCTTTTTTCAACAATTAATTAGACTAGAAAAAAGTACAAATTAATTAAAGGACTCTATATTCTAATTCTTAAAATCAGACAAAAGCCTGCAGACCACGAAAGACAGGCACCACAGGGAAAAAACAGGAGATCCACCCCCCCTTCTTCCTAAACTAAAGTCAAAGTTCGTAGTAGACGACTTTGACAAGAAAATGGTAGAAATTGATAAAGCTGTAGGAACTAACAACAGAGAATACAGAAGGAAAAGAGAATTAAGTAATGTGGCCGGATCTATAAGCGAATATACTACGATAAAATTCACTACAGATTCCTCCCTGACAACTTCCAAGAAAAATAAACTCTATGATGGAAATTACGCCATGCTATATGAATTACCAAGCATATGGACATACCTGAAGCAACTATGGCAAGACCATACGGCGAGCAACGTTACTAAGAAAGTATCTCCAAAACAAATAAAGAAAAAGATAGACCAGCCACAAAGAAAGATAAATACCACGACAACTATGCCCAAACTCGAGGCAAGAACAGAGGAAATACAGCCATCACTAATGGATATCACATCCAATGCAAAACCAGAATTAATCACACTCAATAAACTGTCCCAAGGAAAATTAATTACGATAACACATTTGAAACCAACGACGTTCACCAAATGGTCATGGTCCACAGGACCAACATTTACAAAGACCAACTCCTTCAGCAACATGTATATAAAATTTAGGGCAAGACACCCAGTATTGCATACCGAGAGTCTGCGAGACTGCAAGCAGTATTTGAATTGTTTAATACCGAAATACAAAAGTTAAAGCCAAGTACCACAAGAATCTTCGAAGTATTTCTTCGAAAAAGCAAATACCGCAGATCAGCTAGTCTAATACCAATCGTAGGAGAATTAGCCTCACGCTTATTATGGCTATCGACTGAAGAAGACCTAAATATCCTAAGGGAAAACGTAGGAAAACTAAATAACGCCATGAACTTGACCTTACATGTCCAAAAAATACAAGCCAGTAGAGCTAATTATCAGAGAGACAAAATTGAAGCAATTTCAAAGAAAATTCCAAAGACAGTAAACATAATGAACTATTTAAAGAATGAAGTAGATCGTGTGATTTCCGATTCGAGCCTCACCATGGTATCACTAGACATAGTAACAATGTCATTACTTAACCTAGCAACAGACGTCAGCAAATTTGAATTTGAATTATTTGCCCTTACTGGAGGAATCATGTCATATGACCTGGTGGACCCTTCGAACCTAAAAAGTATCCTGGACGAAATAAAAACACATTTAACGTTCGGTCTACATCTACCAACAGAACCAGAAGTAGCAAACCTATTCCACTACTACCCCAAGCTAAAGGTTCACATCACGGAAATAAACGAACAACTATTTGCAGTAGTAACAATTCCATTCATAAATCAACAATCCATATATGACTTGTATAAAATTTCTACGTTCCCAGCCATCATAGGTAGAACTAATTCGTTCATGACTATCACCCCGAAGTGGAATACTTACTTGTCTATTAAGATAGAAGGAAATACGCCTTAGCAAATCCACAGGACCTTAAGGAATGCGTAGCATTCAAAATCCTTGTATGTCAACTAACCCTGCCTATTTATAACGTTAAATCTGGATCTTGTATGTTAGATATATTTTTAAAAGAGACTCAGCAAGAAGAAATTCCCAATTCATGCGAAGCGCTAGTAGGTAGTACAAAACGAGAAATATTTATTCATCTTAGAAATGACCTGTGGCTATTTTCTGTCCCAAAAGAAACAGTCGGGACTATCTCCTGTTATAACAACACTGAAAGAATCGATCCAAGCTACAGAACTGAACTACTATTACAAGACGTGGGAACAATAACCATAAAACAAGGATGCCGATTAGTAACCAAAGAAGCCACGGTACAAACACCACTAATAACCACAAGCACAAATATAATAAGCCCGTAGGTGGTCAATTTCAAACCAGTCAATTTATCGTATACAATTCCTAACATTGAAAACTAAGAAGTAAAAGCCACAATATGGTCAAAAATAGAGAATGTCAAGGGAACCTTACCACTAAACAAAATAAGAGAAGCCGTAGACTCTCAAATTCCCCTGTTTACTAATGAAGACCAAAGATTGACGTATGTAGAAAGTAAATACGGACTATTCTCAACAAATGTTTGGTGGAACATCCTCCTGACGGTAGGATTCGTGTTCATGATCTCTCTGACTATAAGAATGTTATTGACGCTGAATTACGGAAGAATTATGATAACACGTAGAAAAAGAGCAAAAACAGATCATATTGAGCCAAGTGAGATGCAAAACCTAAACCCGGAACTCCCTGATAACCCTTAAGCAAAAAAGTAAGGGAGGACATGATCGAGCGAATGAGAGTAGAGATCCTCATTCGTGCCATGTCCAGTCCCAAATTTCTACTTATTGTTTGCGTAAACCCGTGCAGCTGCAAAGACGAAATACGTATTTCGCAGACAGCATGGACGCGCGTAAACAGTAAAGGCTTGAAAATTTATAGTAAATCGAGACCTCTCATAAAACCATGTAACCTACCTCGCATGTAGTTATATAATAAAAAAATAAATATTAAAGTAGATGAGTGTTGAATAACCTTTAAAAATGTATTGAATATTGAACAGATGTCAAATGCACATATATACAAGTATATATATAATCACCAAATCTTGAAAATCTCATATTGTGTTACTTTCCGTAGACTTATGATTACCTAGCTTATCTCATAGTAATCTAGTATTGCTGCAATATACATGTAAAAGAATAAAAATTCCTTTTATTCATTTTATCTTTGAGTTTAACTGTACCCATATCAAATTGATATTATTAGTACGACTAATCACAACTATTATTTCAAATAATGGTCCCCATATAATCTCGTGTAAATGGTGTATTATTGCTGTATGTGTTTTAACTTATGTAATTATAAAGAGCATATGATTCTGCCTAGATATTTATATTCCAGGAAGCAGAGTAATCAATGCAAGTTAATTATTGGTGTACCAGCAAGCAACATGGATACAACCCAGTAGCATCTACTCTCATCATTCGTCAACCACCAATAAGTACTCACCAAGGAACCCCCTGAAGACAATACCTTGAAGACAATCCAAGTCACCCAAGTCTAGTACCAGGTAATGCCACCCCAAGCAATATCGACAAACCAAGGACCTCATACATAGGTACATACCTGAATTAATGATTACCTAGATAACCACCCCGACCAGCATGTCGTAAAACTGCATAAAATCCGTCGATAACTATCTTTAGAGGGCAAGGTCCCAGACGTTAAATCTTAAGGACCAAGAATAACCCTGGAGCCAGTCCCTCAAAGATTGCATATCTTAAGCCACAAATCAAAGACGATATGTTAAACCAAAATCCCAAGCTTAAGATGTCACGAAACCAAACTGTCCACCATGAAAAGTAGAACCAATTATAATCGGTTTCGCGGTAAATATAGACTGTACGTGCAAAATTTCCCGGAATAAAGTATTAGAGAAGAGATCAAACCAAGTTATCTTAGTCAAAATCCCAGTGACTAAGCCCTCAATGATTATGTAACATTAAAACAAGAATCAAAGACAATGCGTCAAACATAGAACCTATATAAAGTTCTGTTCCAACCATAGCTACCCTTACATGGCGTAAGAAGGACTAAACGTGAACAATTTACGGGAAACACAGACTTTACGAGTATTAGATTTTTCCCGAGGATAAAAGTGCCCAAGAAGAGATACCAAGCCCGACGATCAAGATACCCATTTCATGTAATCAATTCCCCAAGTGTCATGTACCCAGGAAACAGCTCAACAAATCTATGACATCAACCCCTCGTATTTGACGTAGCAAACCACGCACGGACAATTTTGTGCAAGTAGTCATACTTATGAACAATGTAAACGCTTATCCCAAGGAACAAGTGCCAAAAGATGAAATACCACGAAGACAAATCATAAACAAATAGCCGACACAATAATTAGTTCAATGGAAGCCCAAAATAAAGTGACAACGAATGTGAGTATTATAGACACGTAAAATGATGAAGTAAGTGTGAGTCTTATGTATCTAACTTATAACTTTAGTGAATATTGAGAAACTTTTAACAATCAGATGAAAATAAGTGTAATTACATTATCACAATGTTGCAATCAGACATCAAGTTTAAAAATTATAGTGTGAAACCCTTTATTTGCAATCATTTAATTTATGTCGTTATAGCGTCAGGTGGAAGTATAGTCAAGTTTAGAGAAAAAAGAAATATGTACCATTTTAAGTGACAAAATAATCGCAAAGCCAGAACTTAATTAGTTAGAACCATGTAGAACCAGTTAGAATCAGTTACGTATCGTATCATTATAGCGTCAAGTGGAAGTATAGTCAAGTTTAGAGAAAAAGCAAATATGTACCATCTTAAGTGATAAAATAGTCGCAAAAGCAGAACTTAATTAGTTAGAACCATGTAGAATTATTAACATATCAGGTGAAGGAATTTTAGTATCAGGTGGAGGGAATAATAATTATTACATAATCATATAACCAAATCTGTTAGTCAATAGAAACTCTTTGACCCTTTCGTCAAATCGAGTGTATAAGGTGGTGGACTTTAAAGTGATGTTTTAATACATGTAGTCTTATAAAACAATCGGGAACATGAAAAGAAAAAAAAATATATCTTACCAAAGCTAAGTTAATTCAAGCAACAAGTACTAAGTCAAAATTAAAAAAAAAAGGAGGAAAGCGAGATCAAAATTTGAAAGAGTAGAAGGAACAGGGTAACACAACGATGAGGACATCGTTAAAAATGGGAAGGATGATATGTAATGCAATCAATTTTCAAGATCCAAAAATCGTTCAGGTAAAATAAAACTGCTCAGAATAAAAACCCACAAAATTCAAGTAACACTTAATTGTCAAATTCATAAAGTAGCGAAACATTTTATCACAATTGTAACTCCGAAAAAAACCGTTCCCACAAAAAAGGTAACAGCAATAAATATTCATAATGACCAATTTCACATGACATGCACCCAACCATGTAATCTAAATCTTGAGTTTGAAGTTCCAAACGATCAACAGATGGTCACTTGAGATAAGAAATAAAACTGTGTTCCGCTATAATTACAAGGTAAAAACTTTAAAAATTAGTTTCTCGAGATACAAAAGTAGAACTAAATATTCCGCTGTAATAACAAGGTAAAGCTTTAAAAAATATTTTCTTGAGATACAATGTAGAACTATGTAGTTCGCTCTAATTATAAGGTAAAAACTTTATTCCGCTAAGAAAAATTCCAAAGTGAAGTTTTAAAGAGTCATAAATCGTATCAAAAGTTAGTTAAAATCGACTAGCTGATTGGTACATCACTGGCCAATAGTAATAGAGGACATAAAAATTTGAACCAATAGAATCAGTATAATGCGCTCTTCAGTAACGCCTGAATGTAACCTTCGGCTAAAGTCTCAGAGTATAGTACCTTCAAACTTAGCAAGTAGGGGCAGTCTTTTTTCAGTCTTACATGAGTTTTTTGGACGGGACTTTTTGGGAGTCTTGTATGAGTCTTAGGCCAGTCTTTTTGAAATTGATCGTGAGTCTTTATGTGATTTCTACGCAAACCTGAAAACAAATTGTTGAACGTTATTTGTTTTGCCCCAGCGAACAACTTTTAGTGTCTGTTACTGCAAAGTGCTTTTGATATTCCCACCAAGATCTGTATCAATTATGTGAGTAAAAATAAACACATTACTTTTTTATTTTATTCTCTTTACGTTAGTGTTTCTCAGGATAATTAGTCCTTGTGGCTCCACTCGCTCTCAAGGGAACCTGAAACCCTTCAATCTGATTTCGACTCAGTATGGCCAAGCTCCCCATTTGAACCGCTAATTTAAGCTCCCCAAACGTGAAATTCCGCCTCCACTCAGGTATGCTACTCACGAACCGTCAACTGAGAGTTTAACTGAAAATTACCCATAGAAATAATTAAAGGAGGAATTCATGCAAAGAAATAACTTAAGGTAGAAAAACAAGATTTCCCCCGTTTTATTAAGAACCCCCCCCCCCCATTTGACACCTACCGGACTAAGATTATCTATGGTTCTAGCCTATCTACTATACTAAGGATTTTTTTTCTACATCTAGCACTGATTACTTTTACATTTCCAACAAGGTTGAGGATATTCTACCTATACATAAGATTTTTTGAGAATTTACCTTTTACAAGTTTTTTTTTTGATTTCGCTGTCTGTAGGGCAGACTGCTATCTATCTACGCTACGTTAAATGAATATCACGACATTACTACACATAACTCTATCTGAACATCTAACACTACAAACAAGAACAATTTAAAACAACCAATACTGGGTTTACCATGTTCACTGGTAACATTAGAACACTTTCACTGGGGATGTTTGCTACGCAACGTTAATGATAGGACATTGGAATTTTTGATTTATGAAAGTTATTAAGAAGTAACATATGTAAATTCACATCTATTTCATCACCATTCATGTTTTTTTAGCGTACTCAATCCTTCTGTTGTAAATTATGGTCCTTCACTCCTTTCGTCTTGGCAAAATTTTTAAAGCACTTACAATATAGTTTCTTCATGGAACAGTTCGAGCATGATTGTGTTCACACGACGAGCTTTCTCTAACTGTCAATTGGGAAATGATGCTTCCAACTACAGGTGTGGGAATGTGCTATCAGAATTCATTCTCACTTGCTTTTTGATAGTTCACAGGGTGCCTTATCATTAAGGGGTCGAACACTGGGAGTGCGTTCATTTTCTTCTCAGCACATCATTTTTGGGATATTTTAAGGCACATAGAGAATGTATTTCTCGTATAAAATTGTTCATTCGTGCACTTAGAGATCACAGTTCTCTTATAAAAGTTTTAGTGCACGGCTTGCGTCTATTAACATTTGCGGTGATTCCTTGGTTAATTACAGGGGAATTGAAGTTTGGATTTGGAATAGGTCGACATCAAACTATAGTGACTCCTTCAACATTTTGTCTTTAACTTGTGGGAGGGGTATATTGTCGCTGAGGGGTTAGTCACTGGGTTTAATTTTGGTTTCTGTAATTCAATGGTTGGTTTCCAGGTCAATTTTTCAGAAATTATCTCGTAATATTTATGGGATAACAGAGATATGAACTTTCCACACAGATGGGATAGAATGGGTTCCGAGAGATGGTCGAAAGGGATTCGACGCGTGAATCTGCGTCGCATAAATAATTTTTGGGATCATCAAATATCATGACTACAGTCAAATGGTTCATGTGTCCATAAGGATTATCATGGGCGATATTTAGGTACTTATATCTTGTTCTGGTCGATGAGGTTCTCAGGATTTATGTGATTATATAGTTCGATAATGGACTGGATACTGAGATTCAACTATTATGTTACCTGATACATAATATGGGTCGTGATCGAGGAAACAATGATGAAAAGGTAACTGTAGTTTTCGTAGACGAAGCTGGGATGAAAATTGGCTGGAGCCTATGGTGTGTACTCTTCGTTGGTTGAGGTAAGATGAAAATAGATGCTACTATGTTGTATCTGCACTGGACAACTCATTGTAATGATCGATATCCAATATGTCAATCCTATTCCTGTAATAAAAATAACGAGGCAGAATTACACGTTCTTTAAAATCAAGTAGTCTTAATACATAATAAACAATACGATTTGGTGCATTTTAGGGTGAACATTACCCTACAAGATAATATAAAAAGATACACTGATATTACTCCTTAACATTGGTTTTAATAAAACGACATTATTATCATGTTGGTTTCATATACATCTAATTCCCATTGGGAAATCTAAAACAGAGATGTCTTCAAATTTGTTTTGAGAAAGGAAACAACGTTAAAGGCTTATTTAATTCTTCAATGCTTATTTAATTCTCCCTTAGATTTAAAACAATCCTTTAAACATAAGTTACTCTACATATTTAAGTTTGAGGTCTAATTTTACAAAATATATCATGCCTGCATTTTTCACGCACGTCCTTGCTGTTTAAGAAACGCATTTTGCAGCGTCATAACCACACGGTTTTACGTAAACGACACTACAATGAGGGAACAAGACATAGCAAGGACGAGTGGAGACCTCTATACCCACTCGCTTTCTAATTTCTTCTCTTGTTCTTGGCTTGGGCGTTCTCAGTGGGTTTCAAGGTTTAACCTCTGGATTTCACTTGTTTCCCCGTGTTCTTCTCTTGGTTTTCGCCTTTTTAGTCTCAGGATTTTTCCATAGTTACAAGTCAATAGGGTTTTTATGGTCAGCGAAGTCGCGAATACGAAACATACGGTCAGTAGTATGTTCCACCAGAGATTGGTTGAGAATAATCCGTATCTATTATCCACGTACGTTAATCTCTGGTCTTCATTTGTAAATAGGAGGATCTAGGAGTCTAATGCTTCTCTTATTTTTTTAAGTTTTACTATCCCTTTATTTTTTTTTCTATTTTGGACCATATTGAGGTTTTCATTTCCTCATTTTCTATATTGGGAATAGTGTACGACAGGTTAATTGCCTTGAAATTGATTATTTTGGTACTTATTATCTTTGTGCTCGTGGTAATTAACGGCGTTCGAACAGTTGACTCTCTAGTTACAAATTGACACCCTTTATTTCCGGTTATCGTACCCATAACTTGTAACACTAATTTTGTTTTGAAACTTGGGTCTATTTTTTCTGTATTATTGTAGCAAAACATAGTTTCAACAGTTTCTCTTTGAACGGAAAATAATCAAAGATCATTTTTAAGGTGTATGAATGTTTCTCACTTATTACTTCCTATTACGGCTTCGCATGAATTCGGTATTTCTTCCTGTTGGGTGTCTTTCAAAAATATATCTAACAAACAGGATCCAGATTTGACATTATAAATAGGTAACGTAAGTTGGCATACTAAGTTTTTGAATAGTACGCACTCTTTTAAGTCTTGTGGATTGGCTAGGGCGTATTTTTGTCTATCTTGATCGACAAGCAAATACTCTGCTTCAGGCGTGATTGTCATAAATGAATTTGTCTTCTTTATGTTAGCAGGGAAGTTCGAAATTTTGTACAGGTCGTAAACAAATTGTTGGTTTATCAATGGAATTGTTACTACTGCAAATAGCTGTTCATTAGTTTCCGTGATGTGGACTTTTAATTTAGTATAGTAAAGGAATAAATTTGATACTTCTGGCTCTACGGGTAAATGTAAACCAAACGTTAGGTGCGTTTTTATTTTGTCTAACATACGTTTTAGGTTAGAAGGATCTACTAGGTCGTAAGACAAAGTTCCTCCCGTGAGGGCAAATAATGCGAACTCGAACTTGCTAACATCTGTCGCCAAATTTAGTAGTAACATGGTAATTGTATCGAGTGATACCATGGTAAAGCTCGCGTCTATCACCACGCGGTCCACTTCGTTCCTTAAATAATTCATTACGTTTATAGTTTTTGAGATTCTCTTAGATATCATTTCAATTTTATCTCTCTGGTAATTTGCTACACTGGCTTTTATCTCCTGAACGTGTAATGTTACGTTCATAGCATTATTCAGCTTTCTTACACTTTCCCTCAGGCTGTTTAGGTCTTCCTCCGTTGTCAAACCAAAAAGGTGGGAGGCAAGCTCTCCGCTGATGGGAATTAGGCCTGTTGACATACGGTATTTCTTTCTTTGAAAGAATACTTCAAAAATCTTCGTGGTGCCTTGTTTTAATTTTTGTATTTCCGTATTGATTAATTCAAATAAGGCTTGTAACCTTTGTCTCTATAATATTAAGTAGGCTTGATGATTTGAAACTTCTTGGGCGCTTTTTCTCATTTAGATTGGGTAATGATTGTTCGTCTATCATTGCGTAATTTCCATCATAAGGTTTTCCTTTCCTTGTAGTCAGTAATTTAGTAACGTCTCTCGATAAGTATTCAATATTATCCGCCAATCCTTTCCTTCTGTCTTCCTTGGTGCTTGTCCCAAGTGCCATGTCAATTTCTGTCCTTTTCTCATTAAAGTCATCTATTACGAATTTTGATTTTAGTTTGGGGACAACTGAAGTTAGAAACTCTTTATTATCTTTACTGTGCATTATTTTACTGGCCTGTAGTCCTTTTTTCGATCTTAGGAATTGAAATATTGATTCTTTGGGTTCACTCGTGCTTTTTTCTAGTCTTGTTACTTCTTGAAACACGGTCTCGAAAGGTTGGGGGTCCAACTTCATAGAGATTTTCCATGCATCTTGACGAACTAGTAATGAATTTTGATTTCTGAATGTTACTCTATGTTTTACAATATTTTTGGCTACTGCGTGAGCAACAAAGATCATGATGATATTCTTAGGCCTCATCTTTTTTGTGCTTTTTAGAACTGATTTATTATTAATTTATCCATTTTTTACAAAATTCATTTGTTTACTACTTTGTGACTATTGTATTTTTTCAAAGGCACTTTAATTTTTAACTTAGGTTATTTTTTTTTTATAACCATTTTGTGGCATTGGCCAAAGAAAACTGATTTGTAGGCGTAAGACAGAATAAATATTTTAGGATTAGATAGGTTAGGGAAGTAAAGTTAGGACTTCCGAGCTTTATTTTGGTCGTGATATACTTCTATGACTGGCTGAGATATAATTAAAAAGCGTAGCTAATAATCGCTATGCAATCTACTCTTGCATTATATTTTTCGAGTAAGCAACACATAAATAAGTAAGCGTGCAGCACATAATTACACTGATATCCTATTTTTTGTGTAGGTCTAAAATAATTATAATCTGCACTAAGACAAAATAGTTTATATATATGAGATTAACTTCTTCCACAGTTACCTACTAATAGGCGGTTATGAGTTTTTCTCTTAATTTTCTTGTTATTATTTTTATAGGCGTCTCTATTTCTTTTGTATGTTTTTATACGTTTCAGAAATAATTTACTACCAAGGGATTTGTATTGTTCAGATTCAGGGTCGAATAAAAATTGTTTGTAATATTGAATTTCCGCTAAAAGATGATGTATCCCTTCATATTTGATACATTGGGGATTTTTTTCAAGGTTATAGCAAATTTTGGGGGCTCTGCATTTATCGAGAAGTAAAAGGTCTGTTTGAGTTGGTCCCTTGGAATAGAAATACTTGATATTGAGGTTCTTTTATAGGCGTCTTATCAATAATTGTAAACAGCCAAGTTGTTTCGCACTTCTTCTTCTATATTTAGTTTTGACTTCCCCTCTAGCCGGACGATACTTGGGGGTATTAGCGAGTGCTAAACCATACTTATAAGTGTGGGGTGCATACCCTTTAAGGTTGTAGGTCAAATCCCATTCTTTTGCATATATCTGATTTCCTTGTTCGTCCACGACTAACATAGCTGCCGAATATATAATGTTTTCCTTCGTGTTCATTATGGTGATGAACTCAGTATCAATTATCGCCCTTCGGATAGGTTTTGATTCCATTGTCATGATCTGAAAATGCTCACAGTTAGGATACTTCACGATCATGTTCAGGTATAGGACCAATAGTTTCTCTTGGAACAGAAATCATGATAATGTTCATAAATATGAAAAGGATCCCAGGGAACGGAAATCATGATCCCTATGATCCGGTTCATATCTACGAACATGATCAGCTCATAATTAGACGCTTCTTTACTGGTAGTTTTTTCTGTTTTTGATGACATCAATCTTTGTTAGGACCTGGGTCGATTTTTCATAGAAAATCCGAGCACGCCCGCAACAAACCAAACGCTGCTTGAGGGCGAGCTCCCCCCCAGACTTCCCACAAAACGTGGTCCAATACCACTTGTCGTCGTCAGTCGACCTTGCCCTTTTTCGCTAAAATCCCTTACCGCGTCCTTGCCCCTTTTCCCTAAAATCACCCGATCAAAATTTAAAGATATCCATTTTGTTCAACATAGTTGAAAAGTCCCAGAAATTAACAACAGCCATTATCAACAGCTTGAAGGCATAAAAGTAGGATTTCTTCCAGGAAGATTTTAAGCAATAAAACAGTTCAAAAAATAATTCTTAATTAAAAATTAAAAAATTACTTAAGATGTAGGGCTGAAAATGTATTAGTTAGATTCAGGGCTGTATCCGGGACTTTTTTTTTGGGGGGGAGGGGGGTACAGAAAACTTTAAATATGTATTTTTGTTACATTTGTAAGAGTCACAAAAAAATTTCAAGAGGGGCCAAACCCCTCAGCCCTTCTTTATACGGTTATATGGTTATATTGGTTATATTATTCAAAATTGTAAATTTCACACTAAATCTATTTTTATTTTAAAAGCACCCTTTTTGTTTTGAATTCTTTCCATATTGAACTTCAAAAGTTCATCAGAAGCTTGCCATATTCTCCTGTAATAAACTACAACCTTCTTTTCTTTAGTTTTTTCCCTAGGGTTTTTTTTAGGGAAAAATTGACTTTTTTTCTCAATTTTTTTCTTTAGTAGGCATTAAATGTGGCACATTTTTAGTCTTCTTACTTCTTTGTGGAAATTTCGTTCTCTGTCTAAATGCCCCTCCCCCTAATCAAGACAGCTAATTATCGCTTAAAAAACAAACATAAATAGCATCGTTCCTTGAATCCTTGAGGAAGAATCGTAGAGCAAAACCAAAAAGTAGACTATTTTAATAATTTCAAAATGTATCTAATAATTCAAAGTTTAAGATTGAAAATCTCTTTTGGAAGTTTCTTTCCCGCTCCAGCATAGTTTCATCTGACGGAAATTTTTTGGGTCAAATAAATGTTGTAATTTACAATTTATTTAGCTGGCCGAAAAGAACGAATTAATAGATAACACTTTAATAATAACGAATAGATAACGAATTAATAGATAACACTGCAGTCTTATGTATATTTGAATTGAATATGTGGTTCACAGACCTCTTAATACAGATTCATATTTATCCACAAAAATTCATATTTTTTTTAGTGCAAAGAAATAGGGTGGTTATATTTTTATGAATATGTATGAGACTTAAACATATTAAAATCAAGTTTTATAATGATGCATGCCAAAAGTTAGGCCACATTTCACAGATCCGGCCATCTAGAAAAGGCTTGTCATTTAAAAGATATTTGCAAGGTTATGTATATTACCATAACAGTTTTCATTTGCCCCAAAGAAAAATAGTAGGTTCTTTTTTTTCAATCAAAATTCATACCTTTTTTCCAACGAGAAGACAATATAACACTTGAAATGAACAGGAATTATCCTGTATTGTTTTGTAAATGTTTTCTATAATGTATTTTATTGTAAATGCATTCTATTTACTAAGCTAACGATATTATATCTATTGAAAGCCCTAAAAGAGAAGAATTAGTGAATTATATTTTACTTTCATCCAGTAGACATGGATTATTATTGAATGCTAAGAATAGGAAATTAGGAAGGCGAGAAAAATGATCCTAGTGATCACAACAGTGGGTACTTGCATATGGTTGCTATAGTCTGGGCCGTAGCCAAGATTTTTTTTTGTGGGGGGGGGGGGGGTTAAACAAGGATTTTTTGTCAGGGGGGGGGGGTACACAAAAAAAACTCAGAAAGGTATAAAAAATTTGTTCACATCCATTTTTTTTACGTTTTTACGAGTCAGACAAACATTCCGGGGTGGGGAGGGTTCAAACCTCCTAACCCCTCCTCCCCCCCCTACTGGATACAGCCTTGGCTACAGTTTTCACACCAATGAAATCTTCAATGGCATCAGCCGTTCTATCAATAATCTCTCCTTGTATAGTGTTATATGGATTATCAATCTTCTGCTGCCCATCAGTTAAGTCATTCATTTGATTAGCCTGAATTTTCTTGGCTTGCTGACGTACTCTTGTCTCAAATTGGGCATTGCATGAGGTTTTATTCGCCAGCTTCTCATGAAAGGCTACCATGGCTGGATATTTTTTACTTTCAATGCAATATGTCTCAAAGTTGTTGAAGTCACGAACAGGAATATCACGTTCATTTCTCCTTGGCTTGAACAATTTCAACAGTATACCGTAGTACTGTTGACCTTTTTTTGCTGTATGATATATGGTTTTGAGTGGGTCGTCGTAAAAAAAATGAACCTGTTTTCAGTAACATTTTTTCATCATTGCCCCGTCGTTCACGTTCATGCCAAGACAACAGCTCATATAGACTCATCTGTTCCATATGCTCTAGCTTATTTGGATAAACATCAGCTACCCAGTGGGCAACATTCAGATCCGAGTTTCGGGAATCCTTACTCGCAATTACTTCCAATTCCTTGAATGTTTTAAGTGTCCTTTTTAGTTATGTCACCTTGGATAAATATACAAATCTAAATTGTCTCGAGAAACTGCACAATTTTGTGCCAAGAAGCCTATCTGCCGCCTACCTATCTAACTTGACGCGTTTTAACTGAATTTAATAGAAATGACATTGCCCATGGGCCCAGACCTTTGTATGCATTATTCACTTCTTCCCACACCTCATCAATTTCTGCCTTCTCACCTTTTGTCATGTAGTCTGTTATATAGTATGGCAACTTGGAGCCAATATGATCAAAATATTAAACATCAACATTTGACAAATTGGCCAATAGTAATGAGGGATTATAATCATTGATGTACCTCTCCTTATCTGTACGAGCAATGTCATATATTTTCTTTCTTGTTTTTTGCGGTTTGTCCCATGAGCCAAACAATCAATCACATCATGCACTTCAGTTTGTGTTTTAGAAGGGCGAGGAAAGCTGAATATGCAATAACTAATCCATTTGCCTGAATTTCCGTTGGCTGTACTTTTTGCAGCGGTGCATCTGGTGATCCACAACAAGTTTGTGCTGGGTTGGACTCAACAGTTTGTCAGGAAATTGGCACATGATAATGCTACCAATGTACCTTGTAACTTCATCCAGTGATGATTTTCCAATTACTGGTACATTGTCTACCCAGAGAATGCAATGCACATGTGGTGCACCTCTCGTTTGGTATTCCATTTGCCAAAAGTGATCCTTGATTTTATGATAGACAGGATTCAACGTTGCACAGATAAGGTCGTTGAATATGGCCCTCCATTTTTCTGAAAATATGTAGCCACAGATACAGGGTTTATTGCTGTTGATTCAGCTGATGTCATTTTTTCAACGCCAACCACGTGGCTGTTGATGTCACGTAAGTGTCTTATGAAATCCAGAGAATACCATTCTGCACAAGAGTCTGTAATAAATAACGTCGGTGGCTCTTCTTGCTCGATCATAGACTTAACTTTTCCCGCCAACGCATGAAAATATTGTCGCGATCCTTACTTTTGACTGGGCGGAAAAAATTGACGTTTTCATTTCACTGTCTCTGTTTTAAATTTGATCCTGAAAACCTTTTGCACTTTGATTAGGCCTGACAGTCCTAATCATATGTGCAACACTGTTACAAAAGTAGGAAATCTCTTGATGTTGGAAGTTGTGAAATAGATAGTTTTCGTCTAAACGAAACTGTGGGTGTCTACTAAGAAGACGTCCTTTGTTGTAGTCTGCATCTCGCATCGCAAACCTACGGGCCATGTCCTGCATATGGTTTTTGCCATTAGGGAAGAGATTTGGAAATACTTTGATGTCCAATTTCTCTTGAAAGAGATCCTCCCCTAAACCATGCAACCTTTTCAGTTGAAATTGGTCATTCTCAATGTTTTTGTTGTTCTTGAAGTCATCAATAAAGTCTTTTGGCACTGACGAGTCAAGGGGTTGTATAGAGAAATGCTCTACTAAGTATGTACTAAGTACTACTACTAAGTACTTTAAATGCTAAGATTCGTCAACAATGCATCCATTAGTGTGGCATTGGTCTTGTGCTCTTCGACAGCCCTCACAATTTCACTTGACGCTGTATTAAGAAGGTTGAAATTGGGGTTGCAAGGTGCTTTGGAAACTGGTCTGCCATCAATATAACGGGTAATAAAAAATAAGTTTAGGTCTCTAGGATTATTCTTATTTTCCTCGTCTTCTTTTCTTCTAAATAACATCCAACTGCCATTTCTGACTTACTTTTATTGACGCTGTTCTTCTTTTTTCAAGTTGCACTTATTTCATATTACGGCAAGGCTGTCCGCAACTTAATGGTGGCTACAAAACATTCAAAATTGGCATCAAATTTTTTTGAAATCTGGCTTTAAAAGTGAATTGAAATTTGCCTGTCTTTAGAACCAGTCTCCATTGTTGTTCCCATTGCCTTTAATCTTGAAAACCCGAAAATTGCAAATATTTATATTCTTTTAAACTATATTCAACCTATAGGGAAATGGCATGAAAAAAATTACATTAATAAGTATTTTATATTGGTTGGTATTAGCCAACAGTTAGGCCTACCTAAAAGGAAGTAATATAAAATTCTGAAAACAATATTACAAATATAAAATACTTCCCTATAACATGCCTATAAATACTTTACTTAAACCTCCTTTATATCAAATATTTCACCATCTTAAATTATAGAGGCCTATATTTCCTGGGTTGAAAAGGGATTTATGATAAAAATGCATGGAGAATATGTGACTTTGACTATATATAATCATTTACCTGTAGGAAGGGAGAGAGTCAAAGGTAAATTGTCACGTTAAATCACTAATGATATAGGCCTAGCTAAAAACTGATGTACCTATACAGTCATACAATAACATTGAAGCAAAATACATAATTTATTTACAATACACCATCCTTCCTAATGTACTAATATATAGCCAATCCTAAGCTATTGAACTTATAGGCAATAAATTCATGGTAAACTTCAAGTTTTTCTACTTTTTGCTATATGGGAAAGTGTTTAAATTAAGAAAATGAAACTTTCAGGAATGTATCTAAAGACTAAAGTCTGTCGTGGGAAGGCATTTTAAAGCACCTACCTCCACTCCTTTGTCCCTTATAAGGGCACTGACCTATGGATATCTGTAAACTTTACACTGAGGAGTTTTCTGTGAGGGGAGGGTATAATGGGGTTCATAGTAGCTGCACCGAGACCCCATCAGCTGTATGCTGAAGTACAGACAACCCAGCAGACGTGATTCTACCTACGGCGTCTTGGATGCGCTGGCTGATCGATCTTGAGGGGGTTGAGAGCTGAGGAGAGGCTGACCCCTGAGGTGTGTATAAGACTCGAACTCGATAGAAAGATAAGAAGGAAGATAGGAAGATAAACTCGATAGGAAGATAAGACTGCGAACCAAGATTAAGAGTCTGACGCAATAAAAGATTAAATTTATTGATGTATTCCTTGAGTAAATGAAAAGATGGAAAAGTCAAAAGCCTAAAATAAATCTCAAAAGCCTAAACGCATAAAGAATAAACGTTTGAAAAAATTGTAAAGCTTGTCCAGAAAAAACTTTAAACTTTCCGACACTTTGCACGCTTCTTTCACCGAAAATTTTTTTAAACACTCAAGAGCATCAAGCCCCTTCTCGAAATCATTGGACTTGCATAGTAAATCAAGTCACCAGCAATGTATATAACGGTTGGGGGAACCTATAAAAAGAATAAAATTAATAATGCATATTTATACATATTTTTAGGTGAATTTATACCTCTGTTTCTACTAGGATTATTGCCTGCTCTAGATTTTAAGGTTTCCGTGATAATATTAGTCTTAATAGCTTTTTTGGTAACCCTTCCGTAAGATTATGTAATTGTACTTTTCGTACTGTCTTGTCACTTCTACCTTTCTCTAATTGTAAGCATACGGACCGACAAATTTTGCCTGTTTATTCCCTGATACTAGTTGAGGCATTGAATGTCACTACCTCTGTTCATAGCCTCTCGGAAACACTCGTTTCTATGAAGTTTGTTTTAAAAGGTTCAATTAGATTGCTAATGTCCTTAGGCTCTTTTTTCCTTAATTGCCTCAAACTGTTTAAGGGCGCTTCCTTTTAATATAGCTGCAACGCATTGCTCTTTGACCTTATTGTCAAATGTGTGAGTTAATTCTTCAAAAATTTCCAATTTTTCGATGAAATCATCGACATCCGAAATTCCTGCTTAATCTGGTATAATTTAGGCATTTTCAAGTGCCGTTGATAAAGAAGCCATATTTTTATCTGGTAAAGCCATTTTGTTCCAATATACAATTTTTATTTAGTCCTCTCGCCCCAGTTTTGCCAACTGCCACCAGCTGTGATAAAGTGGTTTTAAGGTTGTTTGATGAAGTTGTAGTTGATACCTTATTACTCCCTTTATAGGGGAGATACTTGTGGTCTTAATGTAAATAAACTTTGGTAGCGTGCCTTTGGCTATGACCTGATTAATGGGGATTAATGACCTATTTTATTAAAAATAACAAATAAGTATAGGTCTCGAGGATTATTCTTATTTTCCTCGTCTTCTTTTCTTCTAAATAACATCCAACTGCCGTTTCTGACTTACTTTTATCGACGCTGTTCTTCTTTTTTCCAAGTTGCACTTATTTCATATTACGGCAAGGCTGTCCGCAACTTAATGGTGACTACGAAACATTCAAAATTGGCATCAAATTTTCTTGAAATCTGGCTTTAAAAGTGAATTGAAATTTTCCTGTCTTTAGAACCAGTCTCCATTGTTGTTCCCATTGCCTTTAATCTTAACAACCCAAAAATTGCAAATTATTTATATTCTTTTAAAGTATATTCAACCTATAGGGAAATGGCATGAAAAAAATGACATTAATAAGTATTTTATATTGGTTGGTATTAGCCAACAGTTAGGCCTACCTAAAAAAAAGTAATATAAAATTCTGAAAACAATATTAAAAATATAAAATACTTCCCTATAACATGCCTATAAATACTTTACTTAAACCTCCTTTATATCAAATATTTCACCATCTAAAATTATAGAGGCCTATATTTCCTGGGTTGAAAAGGGATTTATGGTAAAAATGCATGGAGAATATATGTCTTTGACTATATATAATCATTTATCTGTAGGAAGGGAGAGAGTCAAAGGTAAATTTTCACGTTAAATCACTAATGATATAGGCCTAGCTAAAAACTGATATACCTATACAGTCATACAATAACATCGAAGCAAAATACATTATTCATTTACAATACACCATCCTTCCTAATGTACTAATATATAGCCAATCCTAAGTTATTGAACTTATAGGCAATAAATTCATGGTAAAATTCAAGTTTTTCTACTTTTTGCTATATGGGAAAGAGTTTAAATTAGGAAAATGAAACTTTCAGGAATGTATCTAAAGACTAAAGTCTGTCATGGGAAGGCATTTTAAAGCACCTACCTCCAGTCCTTTGTCCCTTATAAGGGCACTGACCTATGGATATCTGTAAACTTTACACTGAGGAGTTTTCTGTGAGGGGAGGGTATAATGGGGTTCATAGCAGCTGCCACCAAGACCCCATCAGCTGTATGCTGAAGTACAGACAACCCAGCAGACGTGACTCTACCTACGGTGTCTTGGATGCGCTGGCTGATCGATTTTGAGGGGGTTGAGAGCTGAGGAGAGGCCGACCCCCGAGGTGTGTATAAGACTCGAACTCGATAGGAAGATAAGAAGGAAGATAGGAAGATAAACTCGATAGGAAGATAAGACTGTGAACCAAGATTAAGAGTCTGACGCAATAAAAGATTTCATTTTTTGATGTATTCCTTGAGTAAATGAAAAGATGGAAAAGTCAAAAGCTTAAAATAAATCTCAAAAGCCTAAACGCATAAAGAATAAACGTTTGAAAAAATCGTAAAGCTTGTCCAGAAAAAACTTTAAACTTTCCGACACTTTGCACGCTTCTTTCACCGAAAATTTTTTTAAACACTCAAGGGCATCAAGCCCCTTCTTGAAATCATTGGACTTGGCATAGTAAATCAAGTCACCAGCAATATGTATAACGGTTGGGGGAACCTATAAAAAGAATAAAATTAATAATGCATATTTATACATATTTTTAGGTGAATTTATACCTCTGTTTCTACTAGGATTATTGCCTGCTCTAGATTTTCAGGTTTCCGTGATAATATTAGTCTTAGTAGCTTTTTTGGTAACCCTTCCGTAAGATTATGTAATTGTACTTTTCGTACTGTCTCGTCACTTCTACCTTTCTTTAATTATAAGCATACGGACCGACAAATTTTGCCTGCATATTCCCTGATACTAGTTGAGGCATTGAATGTCACTACCTCCGTTCTTAGCCTCTCGGAAACACTCGTTTCTCTGAAGCTTGTTTTAAAAGGTTCAATTAGATTGCTAATGTCCTTAGGCTCTTTTTCCTTAATTGCCTCAAACTGTTTAAGGGCACTTCCCTTTAATCTAGCTGCAACGCATTGCTCTTTGACCTTATCGTCAAATGACTCAGTTAGTTTGTCAAAAATGTTCAATTTTTCGATAAACTCATTGACATCTGAAATTCCCGCGTATTCTGGTATAATTTTGGCAATTTCAAGTACCGTTGATAAAGAAGCCATATTTTCATCTGGTAAAGCCATTTTGTTCCAATATACAATTTTTCTTTAGTCCTCTCGCCCCAGTTTTTCCAACTGCCACCAGCTGCACCTATAGGGAAATGGGATGAAAAAAATGGCATTAATAAGTATTTTATATTGGGAATTAAAATTTAAAAGTGAATTAAAATTTTCCTGTCTTTAGAACCAGTCTTCATTGTTGTTCCCATTGCCTTAAATCTTGACAACTCAAAAATTGCAAATTATTTATATTCTTTTAAACTATATTAAACCTATAGGGAAATGGCATGACAAAAATGACATTAATAAGTATTTTATATTGGTTGGTATTAGCCAACAGTTAATCCTACTTAAAAGGAAGTAATATAAAATTCTGAAAACAATATTACAAATATAAAATATTTCCCTATAACATGCCTATAAATACTTTACTTAAACCTCCTTTATATCAAATATTTCACCATCTTAAATTATAGAGGCCTATATTTTCTGGGTTGAAAAGGGATTTATGGTAAAAATGCATTGAGAATATATGACTTTGACTATATATATATAATCATTTATCTTTATCTTTCAGCCCTTCTTTATACGGTCTTGGTTATATTATTCAAAATTGTAAATTTCACACTAAATCTATTTTTATTTTAAAAGCACCCTTTTTGTTTTGAATTCTTTCCATATTGAACTTCAAAAGTTCATCAGAAGCTTGCCATATTCTCCTGTAATAAACTACAACCGTTTTTCTTTAGTTTTTTCCCTCGGGTTTTTTTTAGGGAAGAATTGACTTTTTTTCGTCAATTTTTTTCTTTAGTATGCATTAAATGTGGCACATTTCTAGTCTTCTTACTTCTTTGTGGAAATTTCGTTCTCTGTCTAAATGCCCCTCCCCCTAATCAAGACAACTAATTATCGCTTAAAAAAACAAACACAAATAGCATCGTTCCTTGAATCCTTGAGGAAGAATCGTATAGCAAAACCAAAAAGTAGACTATTTTAATAATTTCAAAATGTATCTAATAATTCAAAGTTTAAGATTGAAATGCTCTTTTGTAAGTTTCTTTCCTGCTCCCGCATAGTTTCATCTGACGGAAATTTTTTGGGTCAAATAAATGTTGTAATTTACAATTTATTTAGCTGGCCGAAAAGAACGAATTAATAGATAACACTTTAATAATAACGAATAGATAACGAATTAATAGATAACATTTACGCAGTTTTATGTATATTTGAATTGAATATGTGGTTCACAGACCTCTTAATACAGATTCATATTTATCCACAAAAATTCATATTTTTTTTAGTGCAAAGAAATAGGGCGGTTATATTTTTATGAATATGTATGAGACTTAAACATATTTAAATCAAGTCTTATAATGATGCATGCCAAAAGTTAAGCCACATTTCACAGATACGGCCATCTAGAAAAGGCTTGTCTTTTAAAAGATATTTGCAAGGTTACGTATATTCCCATATCAGTTTTCATTTGCCCCAAAGAAAAATAGTAGGTTCTTTTTTTCAATCAAAATTCATACCTTTTTTCCAACAAGAAGACAATATAACACTTGAAATGAACAGGAATTATCCTGTATTGTTTTGTAAATGTTTTCTATGATGTATTCTATTGGAAAAGCTTGCTATTTACTAAGCTAACGATATTATATGTATTGAAAGCCCTAAAAGAGAAGAATTAGTGAATTATATTTTACTTTCATCCAGTCAACATGGATTATTATTGAATGCTAAGAATAGGAAATTAGGAAGGCGAGAAAAATGATCCTAGTGATCACAATAGTGGGTACTTGCATATGGTTGCTATAGTCCAGGCCGTAGCCAAGATTTTTTTTGGGGGGGGGGGGGGGTTAAACAAGGATTTTTTGTCAGGGGGGGGGGGGGGTACACAAAAAAAACTCAGAAAGGTATAAAAAATTTGTTTACATCCATTTTTTTACGTTTTTACGAGTCAGACAAACATTCCGGGGTGGGGAGGGTTCAAACCTCCTAACCCCTCCTCCCCCCCCTATTGGATACAGCCTTGGCTACAGTTTTCACACCAATGAAATCTTCAATGGCATCAGCCGTTCTATCAATAATCTCTCCTTGTATAGTGTTATATGGATCATCAATCTTCTGCTGCCCATCAGTTAAGTCATTCATTTGATTAGCCTGAATTTCCTTGGCTTGCTGACGTACTCTTGTCTCAAATTGGGCATCGCATGAGGTTTTATTTGCCAGCTTCTCATGAAAGGCTACCATGGCTGGATATTTTTTACTTTCAATGCAATATGTCTCAAAGTTGTTGAAGTCATGAACAGGAATATCTCGTTCATTTCTCCAACGCTTGAACAATTTCAACAGTATACCGTAGTACTGTTGACCTTTTTGTGCTGTATGATATATGGTATTGAGTGCGTCGTCGTAAAAAAAAATGAACCTGTTTTCAGTAACATTTTTTCATCATTGCCCCATCGTTCACGTTCATGTCAAGACAACAGCTCATATAGACTCATTTGTTCTATATGCTCTTGCCTAATTAGATAAACATCAGCTACCCAGTGGGCAACATACAGATCCGAGTTTCGGGAATCCTTACTCGCAATTACTTCCAATTCCTTGAATGTTTTAAGTGTCCTTTTTAGTTATGTCACCTTGGATAAATATACAAATCTAAATTGTCTCGAGAAACTGCACAATTTTGTGCCAAGAAGCCTATCTGCCGCCTACCTATCCAACTAGACGCGTTTTGACTGCATTTAATAAAAATGATATTGCCCATGGGCCCAGACCTTTGTATTAATTATTCACTTCTTTCCAAATCTCATTAATTTCTGACTTCTCACCCTTTGTCATGTTGTCTGTTATATAGTATGGAAACTTGGAGCCAATATGACCAATATATTGAACATCAACATTTGATAGATTGGTCAATAGCAATGAGTGATTGTAATCATTGATTCGGCACTCCTTATCTGCACGGGAGCTGTCATATATTCTCTTTCTTGGTTTTTTGTTGTTTGTCCCATGAACCAAATAGATCATCACATCGTGCACTTCAGTTTGTGTGTTAAAAGGGCAAGGAAAGCCGAATCTGCAACAACTAATCCATTTGCCTGAATTTCCGTTGGCTGTACTTTTTGCAGCGGTGCATCTGGTGATCAACAACAAGTTTGTGCAGGGTTGGATTCAATAGTTAGTCAGAAAATTGACCCGTGATAATGCTATCCATGTACATTGTAACTTCATTCAGTGATGATTTTCCGATTACTGGTGAATCGTCTACCCAGAGAATGGAATGCATACTTGGTGCACCTCTCGGTTAGTATTCAATTCGCCAAAAGTAATCCTTGATTTTACGAAAGACAGGATTCAACTTTGCACAGATAAGGTCGTTGAATATGGCCCTCCATTTTTTCTGAAAATATGTAGCCACAGATACAGGGTTCATTGCTGTTGATTCAGCTGATGTCATTTTATCAACGCCAACCACGTGGCTGTTGATGTCACGTAAGTGTCTTATGAAATCCGGAGAATACCATTCTGCACAAGAGTCTGTAATAAATAACGTCGGTGGCCCTTCTTGCTCGATCATAGACTTAACTTTTCCTGCCAACGCATGAAAATATTGTCGCGATCCTTACTTTTGACTGGGCGGAAAAAATTGACGTTTTCATTTCACTGTCTCTGTTTTAAATTTGATCCTGAAAACCTTTTGCACTTTGATTAGGCCTGACAGTCCTAATCACATGTGCAACACTGTTACAAAAGTAGGAAATCTCTTGATGCTGGAAGTTGTGAAATAGATAGTTTTTGTCTAAACGAAACTGTGGGTGTCTACTAAGAAGACGTCCTTTGTTGTAGTCTGCATCTCGCATCGCAAACCTACGGGCCATGTCCTGCATATGGTTTTTGCAATTAGGGAAGAGATTTGGAAATGCTTTGATGTCCAATTTCTCTTGAAAGAGATCCTCCCCTAAACCATGCAACCTTTTCAGTTGAAATTGGTCATTCTCAATGTTTTTGTTGTTCTTGAAGTCATCAATAAAGTCTTTTGGCACTGACGAGTCAAGGGGTTGTATAGAGAAATGCTCTACTAAGTATGTACTAAGTACTACTACTAGTACTTTAAATACTAAGATTCGTCAACAATGCATCCATTAGTGTGGAATTGGTCTTGTGCTCTTCGACAGCCCTCACAATTTCACTCGACGCTGTATTCAGAAGGTTGAAATTGGGGTTGCAAGGTGCTTTGGAAAGTGGTCTGCCATCAATATAACGGGTAATAATAAATAAGTATAGGCTTCTAGGATTATTCTTATTTTCCTCGTCTTCTTTTCTTATAAATGACATCCAACTGCCGTTTCTTACTTTCTTTTATCTACGCTGTTCTTCTTTTTTTCATGTTGCACTAATTTCATATTAAGGCAAGGCTGTCCACAACATAATGGTGACTACGAAGCATTCAAAATTGGCATCAAATTGTTTTGAAATCTGTCTTTAAAAGTGAACTGAAATTTTTCTGTGTTTAGAACCAGTCTGCTTTGTTGTTCCCATTGCCTTTAATCTTGAAAACCCAAACATTTCAAATTATTTATATTCTTTTAAACTATATTAAACCTCTAGGGAAATGGCATGAAAAAAATGAAATTAATAAGTATTTTATATGAGTTAATAGATAAAAGTTAATCCTACTTAAAAGAAAGTAATATAAAATTCTGAAAACAATATTACAAATATAAAATACTTCCCTATAACATGCCTATAAATACTTTCCTTTAACCTCCTTTCTGTCAAATATTTCACCATCTCAAATTATAGGGGCCTATATTTCGTGGGTTCAAAAGGGATTTATGATAAAAATGCATGGAGAATATATGACTTTGACTATATATAATCATTTATCTGAGAGTCAAAGGTAAATTTTCACGTTAAATCACTAATGATATAGACCTAGCTAAAAACTGATATACCTATACAGTCATACAATACCATCGAAGCAAAATAGATTATTCATTTACAATACACCATCCTTCCTAATGTACTAATATATAGCCAATCCTAAGTTATTGAACTTATAGGCAATAAATTCATGGTAAACTTCAAGTTTTTCTACTTTTTGCTATATGGAAAAGGGTTTAAATTAGGAAAATGAAACTTTCAGGAATGTATCTAAAGACTAAAGTCTGTCATGGGAAGGCATTTTAAAGCACCTACCTCCACTCCTTTGTCCCTTATAAGGGCACTGACCTATGGATATCTGTAAACTTTACACTGAGGAGTTTTCTGTGAGGGGAGGGTATAATGGGGTTCATAGCAGCTGCCACCAAGACCCCATCAGCTGTATGCTGAAGTACAGACAACCAAGCAGACGTGACTCTACCTACGGTGTCTTGGATGCGCTGGCTGATCGATTTTGAGGGGCTTGAGAGCTGAGGAGAGGCCGACCCCCGAGGTGTATATAAGACTCGAACTCGAAAGAAAGATAAGAAGGAAGATAGGAAGATAAACTTGATAGGAAGATAAGACCGCGAACCAGGGTTAAAACACTGACGCAATAAAATATTATATTTATTGGTGTATTCCTTGAGTAAATGAAAAGATGGAAAAGTCAAAAGCCTAAAATAAATCTCAAAAGCCTAAACGCATAAAGAATAAACGTTTGAAAAAATTGTAAAGCTTGTCCAGAAAAAACTTTAAACTTTCCGACACTTTGTACGCTTCTTTCACCGAAAATTTTTTTAAACACTCAAGGGCATCAAGCCCCTTCTCGAAATCATTGGACTTGCATAGTAAATCAAGTCACCAGCAATGTATATAACGGTTTGGGGAACCTATAACTTTACACTGAGGAGTTTTCTGTGGGGGGAGGGTATAATGGGGTTCATAGCAGCTGCCACCAAGACCCCATCAGCTGTATGCTGAAGTACAGACAACCCAGCAGACGTGACTCTACCTACGGTGTCTTGGATGCGCTGGCTGATCGATTTTGAGGGGCTTGAGAGCTGAGGAGAGGCTGACCCCCGAGGTGTGTATAAGACTCGAACTAGATAGGAAGATAGGAAGATAAATTTGATAGGAAAATAAGACTGCGAACCAGGGTTAAGAGACTGACGCAATAAAATATTTTATTTATTGATGTATTCCTTGAGTAAACGAAAAGATGTAAAAGTCAAAAGCTTAAAATAAATCTTAAAAGCCTAAGTTCATAACGAATAAACGTGTGAAAAAATTGTACAGCTTGTCCAGAAAGTATTTTAAACTTTCCGACACTTTGCACGCTTCTTTCGCCGAAATTTTTTTTAAACACTCAAGAGCATCAAGCCCCTTCTTGAAATCATTGGACTTGCATAGTAAGGCAAGTCACCATTGATATGTATAACGGTTGGGGGAACCTATAAAAGAATAAAATTAATAATGCATATTTATAAATATTCTTAGGTGAATTTATACCTCTGTTTCTACAAGGATTATTGCCTGCTCTAGATTTTCAGGTTTCCGTGATAATATTAGTCTTAATAGCTTTTTTGGTAACCCTTCCGTAAGAGTGTGTAATTGTACTTTTCGTACTGTCTCGTCACTTCTACCTTTCTCTAATTGTAAGCATACGGACCGACAATTTTTGCCTGCATATTCCCTGATACTAGTTGAGGCATTGAATGTTACTACCTCCGTTCATAGCCTCTCAGAAACACTCTTTTCTATTAAGCTTGTTTTAGAAGATTCAATTAGATTTCTACTTTCCTTGGGCTCTTTTTCCTTAGTTGCTTCAAACTGTTTAAGGGCACTTCCCTTTAATCTAGCTGCAACGCATTGCTCTTTGACCTTATCGTCAAATGACTCAGTTAATTCGTCGAAAATGTTCAGTTTTTCGATAAACTCATCGACATCTGAAACTCCCACGTTTTCTGGTATAATTTTGGAAATTTCAAGTACCGTTGATAAAGAAGCCATATTTTCATCTGGTACAGCATTTTATTTCAATATAGAATTTTTATTTAGTCCCCTCTACCAAGGTTTTCAAACTGCCACTAGCTGTGGTAAAGTAATTTTAAGGTTGTTTGGGTGAAGTTGTAGCTGATGCCTTATTATTCCCTTAATAGGGGAGATAATTATGGTCCTTATGTAAATAAACTTTGGAAGCGTGCCTTTGGCTATGACTTGACTAATGGGTATGAATGGCCTATTTTATTAATAATAAAAAATAAGCATATGCCTCGAGTATTATTCTTATTTTCCTCGTCTTATTTTCTTATAAAGGACATCAAACTACCGTTTCTTACTATATTTTATCGACGCTGTTCTTCTTTTTTTCAAGTTGTACTTATTTACTAATATATAGCCAATCCTAAGTTATTGAAGTTATAGGCAATAAATCCATGGTAAAATTCAAATTTTTCTACTTTTTGCTATATGGGAAAGGGTTTAAATTAGGAAAATGAAAGTTTCAGGAATGTATCTAAAGAGTAAAGTCTGTCATGGGAAGGCATTTTGAAGCACATACCTCCACTCCTTTGTCCCGTATAAGGGCACTGACCTATGGATATCTGTAAACTTTACACTGAGGAGTTTTCTGTGAGGGGAGGGTATAATGGGGTTCATAGTAGCTGCCAGCAAGACCCCATCAGCTGTATGCTGAAGTACAGACAACCAAGCAGACGTGACTCTACCTACGGTGTCTTAGATGCGCTGGCTGATCGATTTTGAGGGGGTTGAGAGCTGAGGAGAGGCCGACCCCCGAGGTGTATATAAGACTCGAACTCGATAGGAAGATAAGAAGGAAGATAGGAAGATAAGACTGCGAACCAGGATTAAGACACTGACGCAATAAAAGATTTTATTTATTGGTGTATTCCTTGAGTAAATGAAAAGATGGAAAAATCAAAAGCCTAGAATAAATCTCAAAAGCCTAAACTCATAAAAAATAAACGTTTGAAAAAATCGTGAAGCTTGTCCAGAAAAATCTTTAACTTTCCGACACTTTCCACGCTTCTTTCGCAGAAAATTTTTTTAAACACTCAAGGGCATCAAGTCCCTTCTCGAAATCATTGGACTTGGCATGGTAAAGCAAGTCACCATTAATGTGCATAACGGTTGGGGGACCTATAAAAAGAATAAAATTCATAATGCATATTTATACATATTCTTAGGTGAATTTATACCTCTGTTTCTACTAGGATTATTGCATGCTCTAGATTTTCATGTTTCCGTGATAATATTAGTCTTAATAGCTTTTTTGGTAACCCTTCCGTAAGATTATGTAATTGTACTTTTCGTACTGTCTCGTCACTTCTACCTTTCTCTAATTGTAAGCATACGGACCGACACATTTTGTCTGCATATTTCCTAATACTAGTTGAGGCATTGAATGTCACTACCTCCGTTCATAGCCTCTCAGAAACACTCTTTTCTATGAACCTTGTTTTAGAAGATTCAATTAGAGTGCTAATTTCCTTGGGTTCTTTTTCCTTAATTGTTTCAAACTGTTTAAGGGCGCTTACTTTTAGCCTAGTTGTATCACATTGCTATATTATCTTATCGTAATACGAGTGACATAGATTTCTAAAAATTCCTAGACTTTTCAGAAAAGCAGCCCCATAGGAAGTTCTAATGTATTACAGTATGAGTTATGAAAAGTCAAGCGTTCATGATAGAGATGCCATATTTTCATTTTGTAAAGCTATTTTCTTCCAGTAAAAAATTTGCCTTTAGTCCTCTCGCCCCAGCTTTTCCAACTGCCACTAACTGTAGCAAAGTGTTTTTAAGGTTGTTTAGTGAAGTTGTAGTTGATACCTTATTACTCCATTTATAGGGGAGATACTCGTGTTCTTAATGTAAATAAACTTTGGTAGCGTGCCTTTGGCTATGACCTGATTAATGGGTATGAATGGCCTATTTTATTAAAAATAAAAATTAAGCATAGGTATCGAAGATTATTCTTATTTACCTCTTATTCTTTTATTCTAAATGAAATCCAACTGACGTTTCTTACTTACTTTTATTGACGCTGTTCTTCTTTTTTTCAAGTTGCACTTATTTCGTATTACGGCAAGGCTGTCCGCAACTTAATGGTGGCTACGAAACATTCAAAATTGGCATCAAATTTTCTTGAAATCTGGCTTTAAAAGTGAATTGAAATTTTCCTGTCTTTAGAACCAGTCTCCATTGTTGTTCCCATTGCCTTTAATCTTGAAAACCCGAAAATTGCAAATATTTATATTCTTTTAAAGTATATTCAACCTATAGGGAAATGGCATGAAAAAAATTGCATTAATAAGTATTTTATATTGGTTAATAGCCAAAAGTTAATCCTACTTAAAAGGAAGTAATATAAAATTCTGAAAACAATATTACAAATATAAAATATTTCCCTATAACATGCCTATGAATACTTTACTTAAACCTCCTTTATATCAAATATTTCACCATCTCAAATTATATGGGCCTATATTTTCTGGGTTCAAAAGTGATTCATTATAAAAATGCATGGATAATCTATGTCTTTGACTATATATAATCATTTACCTGTAGAAAGGGAGAGAGTCAATGGTAAATTGTCACGTTAAATCACTAACGATCTAGGTCTAGCTAATAACTAATGTACCTATAAAGTCATACAATACCCTCGAAGCAAAATAGATTATTCATTTACAATACATCATTCTTCCTAATTTACTAATATATAGCCAATCATAAGTTATTGAACTCAGAGGCAATAAATCCATGGTAAAATTCAAGTTTTTCTACTTTTTGCTATATGGGAAAGGGTTTAAATTAGGAAAATGAAACTTTCAGGAATGTATCTAAAGAGTAAAGTCTGTCATGGGAAGGCATTTTGAAGCACATACCTCCACTCTTTTGTCCCTTATAAGGGCACTGACCTATGGATATCTGTAAACTTTACACTGAGGAGTTTTCTGTGAGGGGAGGGTATAATGGGGTTCATAGCAGCTGCCAACAAGACCCCATCAGCTGTATGCTGAAGTACAGACAACCCAGCAGACGTGACTCTACCTACGGTGTCTTAGATGTGCTGGCTGATCGATCTTGAGGGGGTAGAGAGCTGAGGAGAGGCCGACTCCCGAGTTGTGTATAAGACTCGAACTCGATAGGAAGATAAGAAGGAAGATAGGAAGATAAACTCGATAGGAAGATAAGACTGCGAACCAGGATTAAGAGTCTGACGCAATAAAATATTTTATTTATTGGTGTATTCCTTGAGTAAACGAAAAGATGGAAAAATCAAAAGCCTAGAATAAATCTTAAAAGCCTAAACTCATAAAGAATAAACGTTTGGAAAAATCGTGAAGCTTGTCCAGAAAAATCTTTAACTTTCCGACACTTTGCATGCTTCTTTCGCCGAAAATTTTTTTAAACACTCAAGGGCATCAAGCCCCTTCTCGAAATCATTGGACTTGGCATGGTAAAGCAAGTCACCATCAATGTGTATAACGGTTGGGGGACCTATAAAAAGAATAAAATTCATAATGCATATTTATATATATTTTTAGGTGAATCTATACCTCTGTTTCTACTAGGATTATTGCCTGCTCTAGATTTTCATGTTTCCGTGATAATATTAGTCTTAATAGCTTTTTTGGTAACCCTTCCGTAAGATTATGTAATTGTACTTTTCGTACTGTCTCGTCACTTCTACCTTTCTCTAATTGTAAGCAAACGGACCGACACATTTTGTCTGCATATTTCCTGATACTAGTTGAGGTATTGAATGTCACTACCTCTGTTCTTAGCCTCTCGGAAACACTCGTTTCTATGAAGCTCGTTTTAAAAGGTTCAATTAGATTGCTAATGTCCTTAGGCTCTTTTTCCTTAATTGCCTCAAACTGTTTAAGGGCACTTCCCTTTAATCTAGCTGTATCGCATTGCTCTTTGACCTTATCGTCAAATGACTCAGTTAATTCGTCGAAAATGTTCAAATTTTCGATAAACTCATTGACATCGGAAGTTCCCGCGTATTCTGGTATAATTTTGGCAATTTCAATTACCGTTGATAAAGAAGCCATATTTTTATCTGGTAAAGCCATTTTGTTCCAATATACAATTTTTATTTAGTCCTCTCGCCCCAGTTTTTCCAACTGCCACCAGCTGTGATAAAGTGGTTTTAAGGTTGTTTGATGAAGTTGTAGTTGATACCTTATTACTCCCTGTATAAGGGAGATACTTGTGGTCTTAATGTAAATAAGCTTTGATAGCGTGCCTTTGGCTATGACCTGATTAATGGGTATGAATGGCCTATTTTATTAAAAATAAAAATTAAGCATAGGTCTCGAAGATTATTCTTATTTACCTCGTCTTCTTTTCTTCTAAATGACATCCAACTACCGTTTCTTACTTAATTTTATCGACGCTGTTCTTCTGTTTTTCAAGTTGCCCTAATTTCGTATTACGGCAAGGCTGTCCGCAACTTAATGGTGGCTACGAAACATTAAAAATTGTCATAAAATTTTCTTGAAATATTTATTTAAAAGTGAATTGAAATTTTCCTGTCTTTAGAACCAGTCTCCTTTGTTGTTCCCATTGTCTTTAATATTAACAACCCAAACGTTGAGAATTTTTTATATTCTTTTAAAGTATATTAAACCTATAGGGAAATGGCATGAAAAAAATGACATTAATAAGTATTTTATATTGGTTAATATCCAAAAGTTAATCCTACTTAAAAGGAAGTAATATAAAATTCTGAAAACAATATTACAAATATAAAATATTTCACTATAACATGCCTATGAATACTTTCATTTAACCTCCATTCTGTCAAATATTTCACCATCTTAAATTATAGGGGCCTATATTTTGTGGGTTCAAAAGGGATTTATGATAAAAATGCATGGATAATATGTGTCTTTGACTATATATATATAATCATTTACCTGTAGAAGGGGAGAGAGTCAAAGTTAAATTGTCAAGTTAAATCACTAACGATATTGGTCTAGCTAAAAACTAATGTACCTATACAGTCATACAATAACATCGAAGCAAAATACATAATTCATTCACAATACATCATTCTTCCTAATGTACTAATATATAGCCAATCCTAAGTTATTGAAATTATAGGCAATAAATCCATGGTAAAATTCAAGTTTTTCTACTTTTTGCTGTATGGGAAAGGGTTTAAATTAGGAAAATGAAAGTTTCAGGAATGTATCTAAAGACTAAAGTCGATAGGAAGATAAGACTGCGAACCAAGATTAAGAGTCTGACGCAATAAAAGATTTCATTTTTTGATGTATTCCTTGAGTAAATGAAAAGATGGAAAAGTCAAAAGCTTAAAATAAATCTCAAAAGCCTAAACGCATAAAGAATAAACGTTTGAAAAAATTGTACAGCTTGTCCAGAAAAAATTTTAAAATTTCCGACACTTTGCACGCTTCTTTCACCGAAAATTTTTTTAAACACTCAAGGGCATCAAGCCCCTTCTCGAAATCATTGGACTTGGCAATGTAAATCAAGTCACCAGCGATATGTATAACGGTTGGGGGAACCTATAAAAGAATAAAATTAATAACGCATATTTATATATATTCTTAGGTGACTCTAGACCTCTGTTTCTACAAGGATTACTGCATGCTCTACATTTTAATGTTTTTGTGATAATATTAGTCTTAATAGCTTTTTTGGTATCCCTTCAGTAAGAGTGTGCAATTGTACTTTTCGTAATGTCTTGTCACTTCTACCTTTCTTGAACTATAAGCATATGGACCGACAATTTTTGCCTGGATATTCCCTGATACTAGAGGCATTGAACGTTACTACCTCTGTTCATAGCCTCTCAGAAACACTCGTTTCTATGAAGCTTGTTTTAAAAGGTTCAATTAGATTGCTAATGTCCTTAGGCTCTTTTTCCTTAATTGCCTCAAACTGTTTAAGGGCACTTCCCTTTAATCTAGCTGCAACGCATTGCTCTTTGACCTTATCGTCAAATGACTCAGTTAGTTTGTCAAAAATGTTCAATTTTTCGATAAACTCTTCGACATGGGGAGGTCTAGCGTATTCTGGTATAGTGTCGGCATTTTCGATCGCGCTTGATAAAGAAACCGTATTTTTATCTGGTACAGCTATTTTGTTCCAATCTACAATTTTTATTTAGTCCTCTCGCCCCAGTTTTGCTAACTGCCACCAGCTGTGGTAAAGTGGTTTTAAGGTTGTTTGGTGAAGTTGTAGTTGATACTTTATTACTCCCTTTATAGGGGAGATACTTGTGGTCTTAATGTAAATAAACTTTGGTAGCGTGCCTTTGGCTATGACCTGATTAATGGGGATTAATGACCTATTTTATTAACATCTAAATTGTGGCATGTCACTCTTGATAGGCTATGTAATATATAGCTTATTTATTTGGTAAGTTGGGTAATTTGTTAAACACTGACATGGTCATCACGTTTACCGTTAACCCTGAGTCTACAGGGGCGTTCAAAAAAATATTAGTAACACTGAAATCATTAAATATTGGTAAAAATTTTGTTATTGGCTGCACTTAAAAATGGTATAATCACTGGTTGGGACCTATAAAAAATTTTGCCGCCAAGATTTGGTCCTATGGATTCTGGAGGCTTGTGTCGTTTCTAGGAGATGCCCAGTTGCTTGGCGTAGAGCGCTCGTTCGTTCTACTTTCGTTATTTTGACTATTATCCCAATTGGAATTGGTATTTTGATCCCGTCAGTTTGCGTAGTTACCGCTTGTATTCCAATTACTCCTAAGGTAATTTGTTCTCCTGCTAAACTTTGATGTATCGCTTTGAAAGTTTTGATTCGTATTCCGGTAACTATCTCTTGTTAGGGAGAATCTTGGTCAGATGAAACCGTAGGTCGTAATGCCAAAAAAATGGTGATTCACCGGACCAGATTTACAATGCGGATGAGTCAGGGCTGTACTGGAAATGTTTACCAACTTATTCTCTCACTTTCGAGTCCGAACGCAATGAAGCGAGACGTAAGTCAAGCAAGGAAAATTATTATACTTAGCAGTGGTAATGGCTCAGGACAGCACAAGCTAAAAATAGTTGTTATTAGAAAGGCAATATGGCCACGTTCGTTTAAAGCCACTAGAGCTGAAAATATGCCATGACATTACTACAGCCAAACCAAAGCATGGATGAATAGAATAATTTTTCAAGATTGGTTTGAAAAGCACTCCATTCCTGAGGTTCGGGAGTATCACAGCTCAAAAAATATGCCAATTAAGGCTGTACTTCTAGTAGTTAATGCCACAAGTCATTTCGCCGAAGTTTTAAAGTCAGCTGATTGACAAATTATTGTTAAGTTTTTACCGCCTAATGTGACTGGACTTATTCAGACGATGGATCAAGGTGTAATTACGGCTGGATAACGGTAATAAGGGATAGGTTCTTTGTGATTTTTGGAAAGATTTTAGTGTATTGGATAGTATATATGAAATAGCAGCTGCATGGAAATTATTTATATTATGTACTCTTTCGAGGTTATGGAGAAAAATGTTGCCAAGTATACAAAAAGTTTTTAACGATAATTTAGCAGCAGAAGATGGCAAAGAAGACGTTGCTACATTGGCTTAAATGGTGAGAAATACTCCTGGAGGGCAAAACATAGATGAATGAAATATTGTCAATTAGGTGGACTACGACGCCAATGACCCTGGCTTCGAAAACCTCACCGGTGAACAAGTTGCAAACGGAGCAAGAGGTGCAGAAGCAAATGAGGAGGCACTAGGAGAGGAAGACGACGAACCGACTACAGAAAATCGGATAACTCTTGATGGGGCATTGCAACACGCCACCTGTCTTCTGATTATTTAGAAATGGATAGTGACGTGTTATTAGAGGATAAACTCGTTTTGCGGAATATTCACAAAAATAAAAAAAAAGTTATATGACAAAAAAACAACCACGAGTGAATAACTATTTTCAGACTGCGTTTTTGATTTCGATTTTTTTTTCTTTTACTTTTCCTGAAAGAGCGTTTTGTTGTCCAGCCTCTAAGAGGTTAATATATCAACTTCTAATACACTTCCATCAATATCAAGTGATTTCATCTCAGTGGTTGATTCTGGTGACTGACTTTCCTCGTAATAATTCACTTTGATTCTCATTTGATTCAGCCATGTTTCCCTCAAAGATTTTGATTTTTTTTTCTTTTACCTTTTCTGAGGAGCAACTTGTGGTCCAACCTCTAAGAGGTTGATTAATCTACCTCTATGACACTTCCATCAATATCAAGTGGTTTCATCTCAGTTGTTGATTCTGGTGACTGAATCCTCGATAGTATCGACTCTTGGAGTTGACTCAATACCATGAAACACAGTCCTCTTCCTCTGGGTAAAATTATCCCCCAAACAAAAGTTCTGAATGCAGTCTGGAGGATTACACATCAATTTCTACCTCCACCCTCCTCTTAACTCTTTCTTAGGACTAATGCTGCATTTATATGAAGGTGCAATGAGAGTTGGGATGCTTCGGTATTGAAATACACTCTTTGAGACATCTTTCTCCCTCCCAACTATCCATATCATATTTAATATCTATACAAGTCTCACTGTCTTAGGTAAATTCCCTGTTGTTTTGCAATTCTAAAAATTGTATATACGGTCTTTAACCCTCTACATTGGGGTTCTATGATTGTTTTGTTGTTAGGATGGGTGATTTTTCCCTTTTAGTGAGTGGGAATTCCGAAAAAAAAATCCGAATACATAAGTATGACAACTCATATTTAAATGACTCAAACCATTATTTGCTCGAGTGCTTTTTTGGGTATTTGTTTATCTATGGTGTATATCTTTATATAGGCATTTGTTTCCCTGCCTACTAAGGTTAACGCTTTTTTTGTAAAAAATTTCGTACACCCTGGAGCTCTGTAGTTTATGTGTGCTGATTCTGCAGCTCTTCGGATTAATTTAATTTTTGAAGGATTGCATTTCTTCATTTCTTCATGCACCCTTGGGCCTTATCAGCTTTTATGTAATGGGTTTGTTTCTGTAACTCTATTTTCTAGCACGCGGTTCGAGATTGCTGCATCACCACCCCGAAATTCTAACTCTAATTCAGAAGGCTGCCATATTAAAGTGACTCCTGGCCTTTCATAGAAAAGAGACGGCCAAACATCTATCTAGCGGTCTATACTCTTTATTTGCTCAACAAAGTTAAAGGACAAATCACTAATTTATTGTTAAGGTTTTGATTTATAATACTAACAGTATATAATAAAATTAAAAGTAAAATAAACTGATGTGGAACGATACAGCTTACCGCCCTGATCCAGTCCCGGTAACCAAACAACTGCCTTCACTGAGATTCAATTCAAAACTAACTCAATCCTTCGAGGTCTTCATTCAATTTCACCTTGAATGAATCCTTGAAGGTTCTCATATTATTTCAAAGGTGACAATTCTTCTCCTGTGGGATTTCTTGACCTGAACATACTTCATTACATACCTCCCCCCCTTATCGAATGCTCACTTATGAGCCTCCAAAGTCAGAACCATGGTCCAGAGCTATTTATTTTTGAGAAAAGGAAAAAAAAGTGATCTCCCAGCCATAGATAGCCGTTGCAAAAATTTTCTCCAGCAACTGAATAACTAGCCACTCATCCAACCCATAAAATTCAAGGGAAGCGAATTCTAATTCCCAAAATAGCAAAACAAAGTGAACCCATGGTGACCAAGGATAGTTTACTAATTTTTGGACCATCTAACAACCTTATCTGCCTCCAAGGATCAAAACCAGGACCACACAAAAGAAAATTGAAACTTTACATTAATTAATACTTAAAATTGCAAAAATTTTGTTCCTAGGGTGGATGCCATGGACTTGTCAAGAGACAATGCATACGTCGCGAATGAGTGGGGTCACGTCTTTTAAACACAACTTGCTCATTCTTGAATAGCTCTAAACCAAGTAACGAACTACAGAGAGCTGCGAGGAACCAACAGCAAGGAATAAGATAAAGGGGAAAATGCTTTACTTATTGGGCCAAAAAGGAAAAATAACTTCCCACAGAAGGAGAACTGTGGACCACCAAAATCATAGAAAAAAAATTACTACCGAGGCCTATAAAGGTGGCAACCAAAATCTAACGATGGAAATATCTGAGAGAAAAAAAAAATATCAAAATAACTCTACTTGGTACGAACGTAACGGGTATACAGATAAATACACAACAGATATAACAATAATACTAAATGATTAATACTGTTAGTTTAATGACTGAACTTCAGTACTGGCAGGACTCAGTATCTTGCCACTAGGCACGCACATATAATGAGTCGGAGGTAATAGGCTTGAGATTGTCTGTGCAGGATTTCGACTCTTGTTGATAGAAGAGCTTCGCCAAGCGCTGAAAATCATGTTGTGACCAAGATGGGCCCAGGATTGCACAAAGCATCCATTCATGGAGATCCCAGGGACTTGTTGCTGTCCGGTTCTAAGCCAGCTTAAGTACTTTGGTGTAGACTTTAGAAGATATGTGATCCCCGCCCTGCACTGGTATCTGGGATCATTGCTTTTCCTGAGGTGAAAATAATTTCAATGATTTAAAGAACATGAAAATTGGAGCTTGGAATGTTACGACGTTAAAAAATGACTATCGTATCAATATTTTGACTGACGAGTTAAGACAATTTAAAATGGACTTTTTAGGAGTTTCAGAAACTGATATCCCAGGGGTAGGAAGCATAAAATTAGGTTATATAGAATTTGTTTACTCGGGAAGGAAGGATGGAGTATATAGGGAATAGGAACCGTGATGAAAAAATGAGCTGCTAAGTCTTATTTAGGCTAGGAAAGAATCAATAATAGAATACTAATTGCTCATTTTACGACTAAAAAGTTCAGGGTATCAGTTATAGTCGTATACAACCCTGTAGAACCAACAGACGAAGATATTAGTGACTCAGATGAATTTTACTTAGTTACAGGAGCAAACAGACAGGGTCCCAGGTAGAAATATGATGTTTTTACTGGGAGATTTTAACGCCCAGGTCGGTAGAAATAGGGATAGATGGTATTCTAGCCTACTTATATTTGGTGTAGGAAAAGAAACAGCAATGGATACAGATTTTTGTAATGTTGTAGATATAACAATCTAGTTACAACCAATACGGTGTTTGGTCATAAAATGTCCAATAAGTTAACATAGTATTCACGTGATGGTAAGACAGCTAATCTTATTGATTATGTTATTGTAAACCAAAGACTGGCAGGATCAATACAAGATACTAGGGTATATAGTTATTGATGCTAAAAGTAAAGATCACCATCTAGTAGTGTCTAGGGTTAATTTAAAGCTGAAATATCGGAAGGGTAACTACCTCTCGGGAAGTTATGATGTTGGTAGACTCCAGGATGAGAATTTGAGAAAAACTTTCCAGGAACTGTTGAATACTAAACTTAAGAGTTTAGAATTTGATAATGTGGAAGATGCTTTGAATAATTTTAGAAAAATAATTTGTGAAGTTGCCGAAGGTGTCGAAGAAAGCTAGAACTGCAGCTAAGAATATTAGTGAAAAAGCTTTATGTTTTCTCCTATTTCTTCTAATTGTTTATGTCTATTTCTTATACCACTTTGTATCTCAACTAGGCAAGTTATTTTTTAGGACAACCCGATCGTTTTCATTAGTATTGGTTATCCACATGTAACCTTCTCCCTTTTCGTAATTTATGATCTTTTCTTCGCATGCTAAGTTTTAGTGGTGAGGTCACCCAAATTTTGTTTTAGTCATTTGTTGGCTCTAACATTTGCGATATTTGAACCCTTTGCATAAACTTTGGGGTGATTTTAGTTTTCCGCACTACAAATCCGTAGTACTTCTCTTTAAGGTTATTATTTATTGAACTTAAAACGATATAATTATGTTTTTTACCCGCGGGTTCTTTATTCACTATTTCTTTCCGTAATTTCTTGCATTTGTTTTTCTCTATATTCCTTCATATCATCCATTGTTACTTATTGTCCATTTACTTATTTACATATTTACATTTTTATTTAGTGTTTTTGTATATTATTCACGCTTGCCCTTTTTTCTGACGGGGAGATAAATTTTGAATTGCCTACATCCAATAATATTTTGTTCGCCTTTAAAATTTGAACATTATTGCTTCATAAGAGAAAGTTTTACAGATTACAAATCTAGAAGTGAAGTTCCTATTATCTTTACGTAGGGTTAGATATATGGATCCTGTAACATCTGAATTGTAGCCTGATACTCTTGATAGGCTATGTCATATATAGCTAATTCCTTGTTTGATAAAGTTGGGTAATTTATTCAACAAGGGCATGTTCATCACGTGTCCCTGAGTCTACGGGGCCGTTCGAATAAATATTAGTAACACTGAAATCATTAATTATTGGTAACATTTTGTTATTGGCTGTACTTAAAAATGGAATTATCACTGGTTGGAACCTATAAAAAAATTTGCCGCCAAGATTTGGTCAAACGGATTCTGGAGGCTTGTGTCGTTTCCATGAGATGCCCAGCTACTTGGCGTAGAGCACTCGTTCGCTCTACTTTCTTTAATTTGATTATAACAATTGGAATTGGTATTTTGATCCCATCGGTTTGCGTAGTTACCGCTTGTATTCCAATTACTCCTAAGGTAATTTTTTCTCAAATACATTCTTAGACCACACTGGCTATACATGACAAACGAAACTCAGAGAAGAGAGAAAGTAACAAAATGAAAAATAAAATCAAAAAGGGTGAAAAAACTAGGATTTTGTGAGCCAGCAAACCATGAAGATGACAAAATATAAGCAAATATTTCGACAAGGACCACCGCCAAGTCGTCCTCATTGCTAAACAAAAACAAAAAAGAGAAGAAAAAAAAACAAAAAAACGTGATTATAACCTTTCGAAGTTTCCTGTACACAGACATAAAAGACACTGAATAAAAAACCAGGCAGGAATCAATGAAAATGAAATTTACCAAGATGATTGTGTAAGGATCTTTCGTCTTGCATTAATTTTGGCTGGTATACAATTTCGGTTTTCATTAGATATGCAAATAGGTTCTTTTAAGTTTTTTCGGGTGAAAATATTGATTGAGTCCTTCAAGATTAAACTGTCGTAAATTGGGCTTAATGAAATATCTCCAGTATCTCTATTTATTGCTAAATTTTGGTTCATATATTTTTTTATCTCAATTACCTCCTTAATAGTTTGTGGTACGACATTAACAGTTGATATTAAAGTTGCCTCGTCAAACAGAACTAGATGGGTCGGGTTTACGAAAATATGCGAAGCCAATGCCGAATCAAAGTTGTCATTGTTATTTTTTAATCTCAGGGACTTGTCTATTGAAATTTTGTGCTCATGCAGACGTTCACCTAGTTGTTGATGGGTTCTACCAATGTAAAATTTTCCACAAGAACACGGGATTCTGTAGACACCACAACCCAGTACAGGGTCTGTTTTATCCTTTCCTGAGTTAAAAAAATGTTCAACCTTTTGTTCGGTTCTGAAAGAAACAGAGAGATTATGTTTATTTAAATTTTTTCTAAGTTTATCGCCAAGTTTCTGGATGTATGGTAAAATGATGAAAGTTTTTTTCTAGATTGCCGTTGTAACTGAGTCAAGGGGGACAAGCTCCCTATTTTGTTCTTTTATCTTTTTTAATCGTCTATCTATTATATTTTCAATGAGTTTGATTGGGTAACCATTGCAAAAAAGAATATCCTTGACATAATTTAGTTCAGAAGTTATATGATTACGGGATCAAATTTTTAAAACTCTGTCGACTAAAGAGATTATTACCCCTCTTTTTACAGAAGGAGGGTGATGGGAAGAGAAATGTAGATATCGATCATTATGAGTTGGCTTTCTATATATAGAAAATTCAAGACCAGGATTAGTTTTTATAATCAAAACATCTAAGAAAGGCAGCTTACCTGAGTCTTCGAGTTCCATTGTGAACTGGAGATTCGAATCAATAGAGTTCAAATGTGCCAAAAAATCTCTGAGAGAGTCTTGTCCATGTTCTCAAACAGAAACGATATCATCAACAAAACGAAACCAGATGGAGTGTTTTAAGTGGAAACTATTCAAAGCAGACTGTTCTATGAAATCCATGTAAAAGTTTGCAAAATAAGGAGACAAGACAGTGCCCATGGATAAGCCCATTATTTGAAGAAAAAATTTGTTTCGGAATTTAAAATACGAGGAGTATTTGTTGCAAAGATGGACAAGGGTCATTATTGTATCAATTTCCAAAGTTTTATAATCCGACCAAGCTGAATTTTCCTCTAATTTTCTTTGTAAAGCCTGCTCACATTTATGAACATCGCATGAAGTGTACATAGAAACTGCATCAAAACTAGATATAACGGTATTTTCTGTTGTACTTTGATTTTTTAACTTCTCAACAAGATCTATGGAGTTTTTAATATAGGATTTCTGTGTGCTTAAAAGAGGCTTAAAAATGGTGGCTAAGAAACTTCCTATATCCGTAGCTGGAGAACTATAACATGCTACAATTGGACGTAACGGAATATCTTTCTTATGGATTTTAGGCAGACCATAAAACTTTGGGGCTGAACAGCCTTTGGGATAAAATTTTCTGTGCATTTGAGGTGTAATTAGTCTAGTATCTTTTAAAATTCCTAGTTCATTTCTCAACTTCTGTGTGTATTTGTCCGTGGGATCAAATTTTATTTCTTTGTAAATATTTTTATCAATTAAAAGATCGAAGATAATTCCAGTCAGTGAAAAAAAAAGAAGAATAGTATACACACATTTCGATTGAGACTACCACTCAACGGTTCTCAGTAGAAAAAAGGCAATACATCATAAAAAAGCAGATAAGTACTCAGGACAACACACCATTTTTTGGATTTTACCTCTTTTTATATTGTCCTGACGACCCCCATCCGCGTTTTCTTTCTCATTATTTCTTCCATCTTGCTGAGGATTGTTGAGCAGATGACGAATTAATTTCATTTTAATCATCGTCGGACAGTTCATCTGCAATGAGAAAAAAGAAGACAATTAAGGGCTCAACATTTGAAGTTTTGGATGCAACATTACTTGAATTAGCATGTTAAATTCGAAGTGATAAAACGCCCATATCAGGACTATTAATTTCCGCAAGGGCAAAATATTTTTTTGAACTGCTTGGGTTGCAAGGAGAATTTGATGCTTCCTCAAGATGGCTAACTACTTTCAAACAGCACCATGGTATACGTGAGGTTGGACATCACGGTTAGAAATTCTGCAGTGACCAAAAGGCTGCCGATGTAGCATTTTTAATAAGGCTCCAAAAGGCTGTCTATTTAAAATAGAACTTGCAGAATTTATAAAAAAAAATGGTTAGTCACCGGACCAGCTGTGGTAAAGCTTTCTAATTTAGTTAATTATTAATTGAGTAAAAATATATTAAGACGCAAAAACAAAGTTTCAAAATACCACTTTTTAAGATAAAGATACAAATCGTGGAATGTTTGGGCTTGGGGGGAACTTGCTCAATAACCAATTTTCTGGCTAAATGCGTCAATGTACCGGAAGGACGTGGTTAGTTTTTCAAATATATAACCCGATTTTTGAGACTGAAGTTGGACCTTTTGACTTGCAGGGTGAACCTCTGCCCGTTTATTTTCTCGTTAGAAATACCTTGGGATTTTGTCGGATCATTGTAAGTGTCTGTATCTTATTATATATTATTGTAATTTCTGAGACTTGTGGTCTACTTGGGACAGCCAGTCCCAGCAGAATATCTATATCTATAATTATTGTATGTAAATTAAATAAAAGTATTGTATCATAGACAAGCTCTCTACGATCTACCTTTAGAACCTCGAATATACCCAGTCGGTACGCCTCATTAGTTCGGTCATAGCCTAAGGCACGCTACCAAAGTTAAATTACCTTAGGGCCAGAGTTTATCTCCCCTATAAAGGGAGAATAAAGGCGTCTACGACTACAACCCCAAAATACAATAAAATACATTTCACAACAACTGGTGGTCGCTGGAAAAACTGGGTCGAGAAGGCTAGATAAAAATAGTAGATTGAAATAAAATGGCTTTACCAGAGGAAAAAAGGACTTCCCTATCAACAGTACTTGAAATTGCAAAAATTATACCAGAATACGCGGGAAATTCAGATGTAGATGAGTTTATCGAAAAATTAAAAATTTTCGACGAACTAACTGAATCGTTTGAGGATAAGGTCAAAGAGCAATACGTTGCAGCCAGATTAAAGGGAAGCGCCCTTAAACATTTTGCGGCAATTAAGGAAAAAGAGCCCAAGAACATCAGTACTCTAATTGAATCTTTTAAAACAAGATTCATAGAGAAAAACATCTCCGAGAGGTTAATAACAGATGTAGTCACATTCAATACCTCAACTAGCATCAGGGAATGTGCCGACAAAATTTGTAGATCCGTGTTTTTACAATTAGAGAAAGGTGGAAATGACGAGACAGTACAGAAAGTACAACTACATACTATTACCCAAGGGTTACCAAAAAAGTTATTAAGACTAATATTATCGCGGAAACCTGAAAATTTAGAGCAGGCTATAATACGAGTCGAAACAGAGGTAAAAATTGACGAGGCTATGAAAAGGTTTGATTAGATGTCAATAAATAACAAAGGAGCCCAAGAAAGTAAAAAAATATGAAAGGGGACAAAAGAGGATGAACTTTGAGGAGCCAAATCGTAAACCAAAAAGGCACGAGAAGGGCCAATCCTTCCCATCATGGACTGGCTCCTCCCCATTTGACGACCAATCCCATGGTATTAGATCCTTAATTACTTGCAATACCAATTATTGTGGACACCCACCTCCTCCTCCCGAGGAAAATTTTAGAGCAAATGGTGGCAGGTCAAGAATATATAGAAATAGATATACACCCCACGAGGAAGGGCAAATTACCAAGCAATATAGGAAAAGATTCAATTGCTATGATTGTGGCAAACCAAATCACTATGCGGCAGATTGCTGGCATAAAATACCCATAGAAGGCCGGACGTACAAGACAAAACACTAGTTCAGAACGCAGGGGGACAGAAATTTAGGATGACAGGGAACAAATAATATTTGGCAAACACCTAATAATATTCCTGAATTTAGACCTAGGAGGCAAACGGTTAACAATACCCAGGGTCAAAGTAGCAGCGCTGAAGAAAACTGGGATAATCCCAGAAATTTTTGGCCAAACAGTGGGCATTTAAACGGAGAAACCAGCCTGTAAGGGTCGACAGAGCTGTTTTCTTACAAATACCTCTATATAGTTTATAATGTTGTGAAACTAATGCAAATAATAATAGTCTACCGATTCAGCGTTGTTTTAAAATTGAGTGTTTTCAAAATTCACCCTGTTTGCAAGTTAGAAGAGCAGCTAAATCCTCAATTCGAGAAGAACTTTCTAATAGGCTTCCTTCCAGTGTCAAAAATCGTGTAAGCAGATGCCAGAATACCCTGACATCAGTGACAGGGCACAAGCTGACAATTTTGGGAGAATGTCCACTGAAATTTAGTGCAGGGGATAACAGTAACAATATATAATATGCAAGCAGCTACCATTTCCTTGTATTCTAGCAGTAGATGCCATCAGAAAATATGGGATTGTATGGGAACCCATATTCGATACAATAACCATAAACCAGGCAAATGAAAATAATAGGCAAATTTGCGTAACAACAGATAACGAAAGTGAAGATTCGAATTATAACCTACAAATAAGCGGAAAAATGACCAAAGAAGAGGGAAAGACAGCTCAAGTTCTTGCGACATTAATAGTAAAAGTAGGAAAGGTTAAAACAATGGATGCCATGATAGGACGATACACCGTAAAAAAACACTCGATGGTTTTTGTGGAAAATCAAGTTAGAATCATTGAATATGGTATAACATACTTAAAAATAGCAAATCTAAGTAATAATAAAATAAAACTGAACCAGGTAGAACTTGGATCAGTAGAAAAGATTTCAAATTCGGAAATAAAATCTCTATACAGTTTATAATTAAGCGCAAACTTCATTAGCCACGAACATTTATCCTCATTAAAACCGCAACCACAAAATACAAACCGCAAGACACAAGAAAAGTATGGAATGTCGAAAACGGATTTTTTGCAACAATTTGATTTGAAACGTTTACCGGAAAACGTAAAAACTATGGTGGAAAATATTTTTTAGGAATTTTAAATGGACTTTTGCAAGACACAAAGCGGATTACGGATTAACTCACTTAATCACGCACAAGATATCCACAGAAGGCCATCCAACCAAAAAATCACCGTATAAAACACCTTATCATTTAAAACCATGGCTAGAAAGCCAAATAAAAGAAATGGAAGATCAGGGAATAATTAAAGAAAGTGTAAGTGATTGGTGCTCTCCACTAGTAATAGTCAGGAAAAAAGATAACACCTGGTGATTATGTAAGGACTTTAGATCACTAAATGCCGTCACGGTAAAGGACGTTAGGAAGTTATCAAGAATTGATACGATTTTATATTCGATAGGGGGTTCAAAACATGACACTAGTGTTGACTTAATAGCAGGATATTGGCAAATTGCTTTAGATGCAGAAACAAAGCATAAGGCTACAGTAATCTTAGACGATGGAAGAACGTTCACATTTGAACGTATGCCTTTAGTCCATTTAGTCCAAATTGTTTTAGGCAACTAATAAATCAGGTGTTAAAAGATAACGAACCAAGAAGGAAAAAAGATACCTTGACTTGCTTGGATAATGTAATTTTGTTTAATGAAAACCTGGAAGACCACTTGGTCGGACTTAGAAAAATACTGGAAAGTTTGAAAAAGCAGGCTTAAAATTAAAACCAGAAAAGTTAAAAATAGTAGTACCAAAATTAGTTTTTTTTACACCTGATAAACCAAGGTACTATTTCACCAAACCCAGAAAAATTTACAGTCATAGAAAATTTACAGCCTCCTAAAGATCATAAAAGCTGCAGATCAGTTTGTGGTTTGTTAAGCTATTTCAGACGATATATTAAAAATTATGCCAAAATAGCAAAACCTTTGACAAACCTTTTGAAAAAATCAGGTAAATTTGAATGTGCAGAGGACTCAAAACAAGCGCTAAATGAAATAAAAAGGCAACTATTACTGGCACCAATACTAAAACTATCAGATTTGACACAAGACTTCTGTTTGCAAACAGATGCTTCGGGGTACGGTATAGGGGCCATATTATTAAACATAAGTTCTGAAGGAGTAGAATCAATAGTCCAATACGCGAGCAGGTCACTGTCGGAGGCAGAAAAAAAATACTCGACAGTTGAAAGGGAGTGTTTGGCAGTTGTAGTTTTTGCAGAATATTCTCGACAATTTTTGCTTGGAAAAAAATTTATTTTACGCGTAGACCAAAAATCATTAGTTTGGCTACATACGATGCAAAATACTTCAGCCCGGCGGACACGGTGGATACTACGTCTGCAAGCATATTCATATACCCCAATATACATAAAGGGCCGTATAAACATTTTACCAGACTATTTGTCACGAAATCCAGATACGGAAGGAAATTGGATAACAGCCATCCAGAACGAACTGGAAGAGCTAGAAATACTTTCAAATGAAAATATTGCGACTTATCAAGATAAAGATGATTTTTGTTTAACAATGAAATCCTTTTTATCAAAAGGAACGAAACTGCCAGAACACTTTAAAGATTTTTTAAAGGACTTAGATAATTTCGATCTTGACGAAAGTAAAAATCTTTTAGTAAGATATCATAGACCATCGCAAGAATATAGAAAAAATGACTTTAAAATTATACCAGTAATCCCAAAATCTCTGGAAGGAGAAATTTTACAGATGGCACATGCAACAATTGGCTGTCACATGGGAGAAGCAAAAACTATGGGGAGGCTGAAAGGAAATTTTTATTTTCCAAAAATGTACTCAAAAGTAAAAGCTTTTATACAAAGCTGCCAAGAGTGCGCCAAACAAAAGTCACCACCAAGGACCCCTAGGGCTGAATTAGGTCAATATCCCACCCCTTCATGGGTAGGAGAATTAATGTCAATAGACATTTGGGGAACTTGTCTAAATTAGTACCTATGTCGTGCCAAAAGTTATTTAGAGATAGGGATTATGTATTGTGGTTTCCCTATAATCTTTTATATTATTCGCGTCTGGTATTATCCTCAGTTTAATTTGCGCATTTGTTTTATACAGTCATTGAGTGTAATTTGTCCCTTTCGTGATATTTGACTATTTTGACTATTACCCTGTTCTACAAGTTTATCGGTTTAGTGCCCTGGAAGCGTGACTACGTCCTATTTATTTATTTTTTTCTAGGACGTAGGACCCTTCCAGAACATTCAGCTCAAATCTCCTCCGAAGTTTGACTTTTATTCCTGATATACATTTGGTTAGCTTGGTGGATCCTCCCCAATGACAAGACGTTTAGCAGTTTCGTTTTTAAATGTCAAATGTCCTGTCATTGGTGTCTTTCACCTGCAATGTCCTCGCCCTGGTTATTTCTGGTAATGGTGTGTTGTGAATTTATTTATATTTGAAATTAATTTACCCAAAAATACTTTGTTTTACCTGTGCTATACTTTTTAAATTGTGACCCATTTCGTCGACGGCTTCTTGTTTATGCATATCTACCTTGTTGGTAAGTGTTTAATTTATTATATCTTCTACTATTTATAACAAGATTACAGCTAGCTTATACATTTAGTGCGCACTTAATGTAAACTCTTGCTGTTGTTCCAATTATAATTATTTTAAATTTCTTCAAAAACATTTTTTTCCAAATTCAAGTGAAAGTTTTACCTCAAAGAGTCAAAGGTCAGTATATGCTTTACATTTACTATAAAACGAGACAACAGTGGTGATTGGGCTCACACCAAATTTGTAGGCTTCCAGTGACTCAATTTCAGTTATTTACCCCTCTTTTCGTTTTTTTTTTTTTTTTGTTTTTTTTTTTTTTTTTTTTATTATCCCCCCAAAATACGAGTATAGATTTTTTTAAATATACATATCAAAAGAATCGGCTTTTAATGCTGATTCTAAATATGTATAATTTAATTAGTTTCACAACGCCTATTTATAAGTTACGTGGCCTTACTTATTTTCTTTTATTGAAGGTTACTCTTTTTGACAAGTCAAGCGAAATTTTATCTCGTCTCGGAAACAAAATTTTTGCAGGAACCTATGATGTCACTTCAGATCGGAGCTAATAGTTTAGCGTTAGAACGTGACGGTAATATTTTTTTTACTGGCGATATATATTTGAAGGAAAACTTGATGTTATTCATATACCGATTAAAAAATAAAATATAGATATTTCTTTAGAAGCTTTTTATTCGTTTTATTTTTATTTATTTTTTCCGTTATAATTGTTTTTTTCAAATATTAATCTGCTGGGGGCTACGCTCGTTCTGCCTTTCTCCGTTTCCTGGTCCGAATTCTGGACCCCAAATTTTTCTTTTCTTCTTTATAATATTTTCAAGTTTTTCCGGGGTCTCTGTAGTGTGGTTTCCAAGGCTCTGAGTCCGAGTGCTGTTTTGTTGCCTCGTCAAATATCTTTAATCTTTGTTTCTCTTGATGTTTGGCCTTTTTCCTAAGTGTTTTAGCTACTTGTGCTGCTGACAAAGGAACTTTTTGCTGCCCCTTTGGTTTCTTTACTATTCTCCATAATTTTCTCTTAAAGAGGGTTTTCTTGACGATGGCCCAGGTTTAGTTATATCGGTTTCTGTAGAGGAATTTTCTCTGTCACATTCTGTTAGATCCCGTATCTTAAAAGATATTTGTTCTAAAAGCGGTTTTCGTATACAGACTGTAGATAAGTCTAATGTATGAAAATCAGATAATTTATGGGCTCCTTACAATTTTTCTTCCTCTGTGAGTTTTACCCTTGGTTTTATCACATTTTAAACTCTCATTTTGTGTTTGATGTTCTTCATCAATAGTATCGGATGAGCATCGAATATTTCCCCTTTTCTCTTGTTTGTTGTGGAGATTTTGTAGCCAAGACTGGGCTAAATACTCCTTCCACTCATCCCAACTATTTTGGTCATTAAAAAGGTCATAAAATTCATATGGTCTTCTGATATATACTGGTAAAATCGTGTCCTCCATTTCGTCGTCGGATAGAATAGGCTCTGTTTTCCATTATTTTGAAAAATATCCCTTTTTCATTCTATTATGGTGTACTACTTCTTCCTTTTCCTTATACTGATGCTTTAGAACATATTCTAAGTTATTTGGAAGAACTTTTACAATACTGTAGGGCCCATCTCATTTCGGTTTTAACTTTTTTGTTCCTTCCAGATTCGTTTTGTAAACATAAACCAAATCTCCTAAGCAGTAACTCGTTTTATTTTTGCTTGTTCTGTCATATTTTTCTTTTTGTTCTGTTTTCGCATCTTCCAGATTGTCTTTAACTTGTTCCATAGCTTTTTTAATTAGCATCACCATTTCTTGCTTATATTGGTCTAGGTTGTAATATATTCTATCATTTTGTATTTCATCTAAACAAATTCTGGGATCTCTTATATGAAAAAAATGGCGTTTCTTTTAAGGAACGTGAAAAAGCTGTATTTATTGCAAAGACTACAAATGGTAAATGTTCGTCCCAATTTTCATTTTCCTCTCTTGCATGTATTCCCAGCATGTAAGCTAATTCCCTATGCTTACGTTCAAACTTTCCATTAGCTGCTGTCATGTACAACGAGGTAAACCATTGTTTAACATCCAGATATTCTGTAGTTTCGTATAATAATTTGGCTCTAAAACATGGCCCATTGTCGCTAAGTAAAACTCTAGGGAAAATCCCGTGTTCTAGAAATAGGCGATTGACCAAAACTTTCGCAATGGTTTTTGTCTTTTCGTCTTTAATCGGAAAAGCGTATGAATATGAATTAAAATGGTCGACTATGGTTAGTACGCACCTGTTTCCTTTCCTGGAAACTGGTAAACTCAACTGGTAAGACACAAGGAATATGTGTCTGCGATGAAAACCACACAATTTTATGGGAATCAGGATATCGTAAAAACGTACATTTTTATGAATAAATGAGAACTAGCAAATGCGGGGCAAAGCTTAATTAAAAATTTTCTAAAATCAGCTGGAAAAAAATACAGGTTGCAAGAATTAGAAATACCCCCCCCCACCTCTTAAAAATATGGAGATAATGAATTTGACCATAGAAGGGCAATCAGCATAAAAACTTGTTAAGGGTTTTTGAAAAAAAAGAGAAACATAAATATAGGCTTAGGAAAGACATATTTTACTGAGAAAGCGGGAAAAGACTTGAAAAAAACTCTTAGGCTCCATTGAAATAACGAATCAAAAAAACAGAGAAGGGTTCAAGTTGAAAATATAGCCAGACGAAATTAAAAGTAAAATAAAATGAATGAAGTCAGTTAAACTCTGTTAGACGCACTTATTGAACTGGCCGAACGAAACTAGTATGAAAATTATACTAAATAAGTAAAAAAAACAGTAACATTAATTGTACTAAAATTGAAAATTGTACTAGCATGGCATACAAAATTAAGAGTAAGGCACATAATAGCCTTAAGAACCTCTAAATTACTGTGTTCCATGAAGGCCATGTATTTTTTCTGCAGAAGGGCCACATTTCTGATAAAAGAATAGCCCAAACGAAAATTGTGGCAACAAATCAAAAAGTGTGACAATAATATAAATAATTAATTATTGTGTGTTAAGGCTCATAATAGTACTTTCAGCTGTAGCCATGACAAGAGGACCTGGAAACGTTATAAGGAGCTACCAGAAGGTAGTCATGGTAAGCGAACCTTCAGAGTACAGGCAAAGTCATTTGATAATGGCACAGCAGGTATAAAGTTGAACAGCAAATATTTTTTATCACATCAGATATGAGCGGTAAATAAAGCCTTAAACCAAAAAGACAATCAAGATGAAAAAAAAGAGATTACAGACACACACGTTATAAAACTGGTCCAAGTGCCTATAAACTTAAAAAAAAATGAAAAGCATAAAAGTCTGAATAAACGAACAGGCTTATAAGCTAATGACAGTTAATGACACAAGTGGGTTCGAAATAGAACCAAAGTTTTAAAAGAAAATGTATATAGTCGTATATGGGAAAAGTTATATGGTTTTAACAAATGTAATTGAGAAAATATCTATTGTTATAAATATATTTCGAAAACCTTTTATAAACAGAGAATTGTATTAAAAAAAAAATTATAGAAATGTAAATAGAAAAGTTATGTTATATGAAATATTGCCAAGCCCTTATATAGAGGCTAATCACAGTTATCATAGAGCATAAATCTATTTGTTGGAGTTGCTTTTGTTTTGTAAATATTTTAATTGAAGTTAGGACTTATCATATAAAAGTCTTGACGGACTTATTTAAAAGCTGTACAAAGAATAAATATTGCAGTGATTAAATAAATTATTAGGGTACATAATTATTATTTGTTTTTAACAATTAAGTACCAGCATAACTTCGGCTAATATATATATATATATATATATATATATATATATATATATATATATATATATATATATATATATTTATATTTATATATATATAACCTAAACTATCCATGTAAATATAGTGAATTAAATGTTGAGTATTTGTGTTTTTTTTATATAATTCAAGAAGTATCCTACATTAATACGTCATACGCAATTAACAAAATAATAATTGGAATTAATTCCAATGCTTATCTATACCGTGTATTATTTTTTTTAATGCTTTAAGTTTTAAACAGTAGTTAAATATCTTATCTAGTTTTACGAATTAAAAAAAAATATTTGTGTAAGCTATTACACAATGCTTGTATACATATATACTATATTTTTATTATCTTTAAGTTTTAACTAGTGATTTAATGCAATATGTAAATGTTTGACATCGAGTCAACGTATAGATATAGTTTTATTGTGAAACAATCTGCCAAGTGATTAATAATTATATATTAAGAGTAAAAAGAGGAGAAAGAAATTTAAAGTAATTAACTTTCGTTAAAAAAAAGAATACATTTATATATACGAATTTTGAGTGTTTTCTTTCTACTATATATGTAAAACTATATGCTTTTATATGTATACTAATGTGAATATTTATTTTATATACAGCCTTAGCTATTTTTTTGGAAAATCAAATCATCCGTAGCATCTTTTTTGATACATTTTTCTTTCAAGCCTATTTTGACACATTTTTGGGAAGTAACAAATTTTGAAGCCACTTCAAATATATCCTGATACTATCATCTCATACCATCAGAAACCAAACCATACTTGATCAACTGATATTTGGAAACTATAGCAGTAATACAGAATTTACTACAAGTTCATCAGAAGTGAGATAAAATCAGAACTTAATTTAGGCCTAGATAATGTGCTACCTAGCCCAAATGGCTGGAAATATGTGAAAATGTTTTGTGCTGGAAAAATATGTGAAAAGTTAAAAATCAATAATGTTATATGTAATTTATCCATGATAATTCTAAAAGGAAAAATAAACGGTATATTAACCACATCACACAGATAAATTAAATTATAAATGGGAATTAAATTTAAACTCAAAAAAATTCATAAAACTTTTCTAATACAAATCTAATTTAAGCAAAACCACTAATATAATGTTTAAGCCGCTTGGGGTCAAGTTAAAACAGAAGATGCATGTGAAGAAGGGTAAAAAGAGTATTTTTCAGTCCTAAAGACAGAGGAAAAGAGAAACAAGGATGAATTTCAAATTAAAATCCTTCGACAAAAAAGAACATGGCCTATATTGGACCAGAAACATGACCCTAAGGAAACCCATTGAGGGTATATGTACATAATGACCCAAAGATGGCAGCATAATAGCTGTAAACAAAATTAAGTTGTTTTATAAGTAAAATATTGAGAATTGGGACAATTCTTCTTTAAATGGGGAGTATTGTGGTAAAGCTTTCTAATTTAGTTAATTATTAATTGAGTAAAAATATATTAAGAGGCAAAAAAAAAGTTTCTAAATACCACGTTTTAAGATAAAGATACAAATCGTGGAATGTGTGGGCTTGGAGGGAACTTGCTCAATAACCAATTTTCTGGCTAAATGCGTCAATGTACCGGAAGGACGTGGTTAGTTTTTCAAATATATAGCCCAATTTTTGAGACTGAAGTCGGACCTTTTGACTTGCAGGGTGAACCTCTGCCCGTTTATTTTCTCGTTAGAAATACCTTGGGATTTTGTCGGATCATTGTAAGTGTCTGTATCTTATTATATATTATTGTAATTTCTGAGACTTGTGGTCTACTTGGGACAGACAGTTCCAGTAGAATATCTATATCTATAATTATTGTATGTAAATTAAATAAAAGTATTGTATCTTAGACAACCTCTCTACGATCTACCTGTAGCCCCTCGAATATACCCAGTCGGTACGCCTCATTAGTTTGGTCATAGCCTAAGGCACGCTACCAAAGTTTAATTACCTTAGGGCCAGAGTTTATCTCCCCTATAAAGGGAGAGTAAAGGCATCTACGACTAAAACACCCAAATACCATAAAATACACTTCACAACATAGCTTTACAATATGGATGAGTCAAGGCTGTACTGGAAATGTTTACCAACTTGTTCTCTCACTTTTGAGTCCGAACGCAATGTAGCAAGACATAAGTCAAACAAGGAAAAATAATTATACTTAGCTATGGTAATGCATCAGGACAGCACAAACTAGAAATAGTTGTTATTAGAAAGGCAAAATGGCCACGTTCGTTTAAAGGCACTAGAGCTGAAAATATGCTATGACATTACTACAGCCAAACCAAAGCATAGATGAATAAAATAATTTTTCAAGAATGGTTTGAAAAGCACTCCATTCCTGAGGTTCGAGAGTATCGCAGCTAAAAAAATATGCCAATTGAGGCTGTACTTCTATTAATTAATGCCAAAAGTCATTCCGCAGATGTTTTAAAGTCAGCTGATGGACAAATTATTATAAAGTTATTACCACCTAATGTGACTGGACTCATTCAGACGATGGATCAAGGTGTAGTAACGGCAACAAAGAAAAGTTTCAAGTCGAATTTGAAAAAAACATATCTTCAAGGGATACGATCTTTGCGATTTTTGGAAAAATTTTAGTGTATTGAATAGTATATATGAAATAGCAGCTTCATGGAAACTATTTATATCATGTACTTTTTCAAGGTTATGGAGAAAACTGTTGCCAAGTATGGAAAAAGCTATTAACGATAATTTAGCAGCAGAAGATGAGAAAAAAGACGTTGCTACATTGGCTAAAATGGTGAGAAGTGATCCTGGAGGACAAAACATAGATGAATGAAATATTGTCAATTGAATGAACTGCGACGCCAATGACCCTGGCTTCGATAACCTCACCGGTGAACAAATTGCAAACGGAGCAAGAGGTACAGAAGCAAATGAGGATGCACTAGGAGAGGAAGACGACAAATTGACTACAAAAAATCGGATAACTCTTGATGGGGCATTGAAACACGCCACCTGTCTTCTGATTATTTAGAACAAGATAGTGACGTGCTATTAGAGGATACACTCGTTTTGCGGAAAGTTCACAAATAAAAAAGAGTTAAATGACAAAAAAACAATCACGATTGAATAACTATTTTCAGAAAGTTTAATTAGGATTTTGATTTTTATTTTTTTGCATTCTTTAAAAGCGTAAATAATACTATGATTCGTTCAAATTTTTTCGATTGATTACTATAATACCATTAAATTTATTACCTGTTCTTGTTTTTTTAGTTTAAATACACGTTTTAATAGGCGTAGATTTGTTTTTCTATGTCTCTACAACCTTTTTTTTCTAATTCATGGACTATTCACGAAATTCGATTATTTGCGGTACTCGCGCCACCCAATCCCACGCCAAACAGTTGGCGTGGAATAGTCCACGCCAAACAGTTTGACTGCATGTTTCAAAATGAGTTTCCATTTACAAAGGCTATAAATTACTCAAATTGAGCCTTAGCAAGCCGTTCCTTATATAAAAATATGTCATTGAAGGCTGCCAATATATAGATCCTCTTGTAAGGAACATTTTTACACGGGATTTCAGTCATTTTATGCCAGGCAGGAACTCTTCGACGAGCCGCTCATTTAACAGCTTTAATCCGATGGATTTTGACATTATTAAGTCAATCGGCTCTAAGTCCTCTATTTCTTCAATTTCGAACATTATTACTCGAACTTTCTCTTCAAATTTGATGCCTTCCACTAAGGTCTAAAAAAGGAAACCAACGTTTTCAAATTAAACATTAATAAGGAATAAAGAAGCAAAATTTGAAATGATTGGTTAACTGTTTACTACTTAAAGTCATTGTGTTATTCATTATTTTCTTCAAAGCAGATTTAACGAAATATTTGTCACTCAATTGTTTCCCATACAGATAATATAGCTGTCTGATCTGCAGCAGTAGTTTTTATAGCAATTTTAGAAGAGCATAGATTCTTAAAAATGAAATCGTAAAAATTAAAGGAAAGTATGTCGAAAATATGAACGATACAAATCCTTCTTTTAAGTTTGCTCTGCATGGGGCAACTACGCAATTATCAAGCGGCAGTTTTTGTTTACCAGCGCAGTTTTCGCAGTGCAGTTTTCCAGCTGTTTTCGTTTTCCCTCAAAGATTTTGATTTTTTCTTTTACTTTTATTGTTTTTTTTCTTTTACTTAGCCTAAGTTTTGTAATAGCCTAGGTCTAGGCTTGTTTAGCATTTCTTATTTGTAAATAAAAGTAAGTAAGATTTGACACAAAAAGAGGCCAAAAAAATTCCCTTTTTTTATTAAAAGCTAGGCTATATTAACAAGTACAGCCAAGGCCTAGGGTAAAACTCCAAGTAGCCTACTTGGGTGGTGCCCAATCTCAGATTTATATTTTAGATAAAATCTAGCTTAAATAAGCAGAGACAAAAGGTTCCTGCTCTTGAATTTGATGTATAGGCCTTTAGGTTTAGACAGTTGGGATTGGCTGAACATATTGTCAAATAATATTTCTGTTCAAAACTTAAATTCGGGCAAAAGTTAAACCTATAGCCTTACTTATTTAAACACAATTATTCGGCTTTAAAAGACACTTGTCTTTGATTAAATATGTCTAAAATTGAATGTTTCTCTGATCTAGAGTACTTTGCTCTCAGTTTAAGATTGCATGTCAAAGGTTTGGCAACATTTAATGTGTGTCCGAAACAAAGCTTAACTTTTGACTGTCAGTGAATCCAGAAAATTCAAAATTGTATAGGCCTATTCACAAGATATTCCAGTTAATCATATACTTATTAGGAAAGCATTTACAAATTCAGTGATAAAACAATTCAATTTTAAGCTTGCATAACAGAGATTTTACAGTAACTTAAAAATCAAATATGGGATTAGCTGTCTAACTACTGTGTACCTTAGCCTGGAGTACAATTCTAGTTGAGCACATTCCTGCTATCTCAATATATATGAGCTAGGTAAATGATACATTCAGTAATAAATACAGAGCCTAAAATATTTATGGGAAATTTATATAAATCTGACAATAATGTTTTATTTATGCCCACTACAGAACAAAAGAAGGTAGCGGAGTAAAAAAATCAACAAACGAAAAAAATAATAGTTCACACAACTACATTACTCACACAATATTTATGCAAAATAATACATAAGCCGTGTCAGCGGGGAGGACTAAATCCACTTCAGGGATTTGGCACGAGCACGGGTTTCAATTTCTTCACATTTTGCAGTAGGATCAATAATTCCGAACCTTCGGCATAAGAAGGTATTGGACGTTCTAACAAATATTTTGCAAGATTGAAGTATTTAGTACGAAGTTGTCGTTTTTTGAACTGTCTAAGCAGATAAAATAATCGGGAAATGTAAAGAAAATGCGGTGTTACCATTGCGGTAAAAAGACTCACCAGAATTCTTTTGCTCACAGTATTTTTCAGAGCTG